>NC_092347.1:50430837-50730837 GCF_963676685.1 Mytilus edulis
CCAGGACTTGGCCATACCAGGTATATATGTTATTGTTAAGGTCTTTGTGTAAGTTTCATGTCCTTTTTTGCCCCTATTTTTTTCCTTTAGGTTGTACAACCCAGGACTTGGCCATACCAGGTATATATGTTATTGTTAAGGTCTTTGTGCATTTCTCATGTCTTTTTGCCCCTATTGTTTTTTCTTTAGGTTGTGCAGCCCAGGACTTGGCCATACCAGGTATATATGTTATTGTTAAGGTCTTTGTGTGTGTCTCATGTTCTTTTTTTGCCCCTATTTTTTTTCCTTTAGGTTGTGCGGCCCAGGAATTGGCCATACCAGGTATATATGTTATTGTTAAGGTCTTTGTGTAAGTTTCATGTCCTTTTTTTGCCCCTAATTTTTTCCTTTAGGTTGTACAGCCCAGAACTTGGCCATACCAGGTATATATGTTATTGTTAAGGTCTTTGTGCATGTCTCATGTCTTTTTGCCCCTTTTTTTCTTTAGGTGGTACAGCCCAGGACTTGGCCATACCAGGTATATATGCTATTGTTAAGGTCTTTGTGTGTGTCTCATGTCCTTTTTTTGCCCCGATTTTTTTCCTTTAGGTTGTGCAGCCCAGGACTCCGCCATACCAGGTATATATGTTCTGGTTAAGGTCTTTGTGTAAGTTTCATGTCCTTTTTTTGCCCCTATTTTTTTCCTTTAGGTTGTGCAGCCCAGGACTCGGCCATACCAGGTATATATGTTATTGTTAAGGTCTTTGTGTGTCTCTCATGTCTTTTTGCCCCTTTTTTTTTCCTTTAGGTTGTGCGGCCCAGGACTTGGCCATACCAGGTATATATGTTATTGTTAAGGTCTTTGTGTAAGTTTCATGTCCTTTTTTGCCCCTATTTTTTTCCTTTAGGTTGTACAACCCAGGACTTGGCCATACCAGGTATATATGTTATTGTTAAGGTCTTTGTGCATTTCTCATGTCTTTTTGCCCCTATTTTTTTCTCTTTATGTTGTGCAGCACAGGACTTGGCCATACCAGGTATATATGTTATTGTTGCGGTCTTTGTGTGTCTCTCATGTCTTTTTGCCCCTTTTTTTTTCCTTTAGGTTGTGCGGCCCAGGACTTGGCCATACCAGGTATATATGTTATTGTTAAGGTCTTTGTGTAAGTTTCATGTCCTTTTTTGCCCCTATTTTTTTCCTTTAGGTTGTACAACCCAGGACTTGGCCATACCAGGTATATATGTTATTGTTAAGGTCTTTGTGCATTTCTCATGTCTTTTTGCCCCTATTGTTTTTTCTTTAGGTTGTGCACCCCAGGACTTGGCCATATCAGGTATATATGTTATTGTTAAGGTCTTTGTGCATGTCTCATGTCTTTTTGCCCCTATTTTTTTCTCTTTAGGTTGTGTAGCCCAGGACTCGGCCATACCAGGTATGTATGTTATTGTTAAGGTCTTTGTGCATTTCTCATGTCTTTTTGCCCCTATTTTTTTCTCTTTATGTTGTGCAGCACAGGACTTGGCCATACCAGGTATATATGTTATTGTTGCGGTCTTTGTGTGTCTCTCATGTCTTTTTGCCCCTTTTTTTTTCCTTTAGGTTGTGCGGCCCAGGACTTGGCCATACCAGGTATATATGTTATTGTTAAGGTCTTTGTGTAAGTTTCATGTCCTTTTTTGCCCCTATTTTTTTCCTTTAGGTTGTACAACCCAGGACTTGGCCATACCAGGTATATATGTTATTGTTAAGGTCTTTGTGCATTTCTCATGTCTTTTTGCCCCTATTGTTTTTTCTTTAGGTTGTGCAGCCCAGGACTTGGCCATACCAGGTATATATGTTATTGTTAAGGTCTTTGTGTGTGTCTGATGTTCTTTTTTTGCCCCTATTTTTTTCCTTTAGGTTGTACAGCCCAGGACTTGGCCATACCAGGTATATATGTTATTGTTAAGGTCTTTGTGTGTGTTTCATGTCTTTTTTTTGCCCCTTTTTTTTTTAGGTTGTGTGGCCCAGGACTTGGCCATACCAGGTATATATGTTATTGTTAAGGTCTTTGTGTAAGTCTCATGTCCTTTTTTTGCCCCTATTTTTTTCCTTTAGGTTGTGCGGCCCAGGACTTGGCCATACCAGGTATATATGTTATTGTTAAGGTCTTTGTGTAAGTCTCATGTCCTTTTTTTGCCCCTATTTTTTTCCTTTAGGTTGTGCGGCCCAGGACTTGGCCATACCAGGTATATATGTTATTGTTAAGGTCTTTGTGTAAGTTTCATGTCCCTTTTTTCCCCTATTTTTTTCCTTTAGGTTGTACAACCCAGGACTTGGCCATACCAGGTATATATGTTATTGTTAAGATCTTTGTGCATTTCTCATGTCTTTTTGCCCCTATTTGTTTTTTCTTTAGGTTGTGCAGCCCAGGACTTGGCCATACCAGGTATATATGTTATTGTTAAGGTCTTTATGTGTGTCTCATGTTCTTTTTTTGCCCCTATTTTTTTCCTTTAGGTTGTGCGGCCCAGGAATTGGCCATACCAGGTATATATGTTATTGTTAAGGTCTTTGTGTAAGTCTCATGTCCTTTTTTTGCCCCTATTTTTTTCCTTTAGGTTGTGCAGCCCAGGACTTGGCCATATCAGGTATATATGTTATTGTTAAGGTCTTTGTGCATGTCTCATGTCTTTTTGCCCCTATTTTTTTCTCTTTAGGTTGTGTAGCCCAGGACTCGGCCATACCAGGTATGTATGTTATTGTTAAGGTCTTTGTGCATTTCTCATGTCTTTTTGCCCCTATTTTTTTCTCTTTATGTTGTGCAGCACAGGACTTGGCCATACCAGGTATATATGTTATTGTTGCGGTCTTTGTGTGTCTCTCATGTCTTTTTGCCCCTTTTTTTTTCCTTTAGGTTGTGCGGCCCAGGACTTGGCCATACCAGGTATATATGTTATTGTTAAGGTCTTTGTGTAAGTTTCATGTCCTTTTTTGCCCCTATTTTTTTCCTTTCGGTTGTACAACCCAGGACTTGGCCATACCAGGTATATATGTTATTGTTAAGGTCTTTGTGCATTTCTCATGTCTTTTTGCCCCTATTGTTTTTTCTTTAGGTTGTGCAGCCCAGGACTTGGCCATACCAGGTATATATGTTATTGTTAAGGTCTTTGTGTGTGTCTCATGTTCTTTTTTTGCCCCTATTTTTTTTCCTTTAGGTTGTGCGGCCCAGGAATTGGCCATACCAGGTATATATGTTATTGTTAAGGTCTTTGTGTAAGTTTCATGTCCTTTTTTTGCCCCTAATTTTTTCCTTTAGGTTGTACAGCCCAGAACTTGGCCATACCAGGTATATATGTTATTGTTAAGGTCTTTGTGCATGTCTCATGTCTTTTTGCCCCTTTTTTTTTCTTTAGGTGGTACAGCCCAGGACTTGGCCATACCAGGTATATATGTTATTGTTAAGGTCTTTGTGTGTGTCTCATGTCCTTTTTTTGCCCCGATTTTTTTCCTTTCGGTTGTGCAGCCCAGGACTCCGCCATACCAGGTATATATGTTCTGGTTAAGGTCTTTGTGTAAGTTTCATGTCCTTTTTTTGCCCCTATTTTTTTCCTTTAGGTTGTGCAGCCCAGGACTCGGCCATACCAGGTATATATGTTATTGTTAAGGTCTTTGTGCATTTCTCATGTCTTTTTGTCCCTATTTTTTTTTCTTTAGGTTGTGCAGCCTAGGACTTGGCCATACCAGGTATATATGTTATTGTTAAGGTCTTTGTGTGTGTCTCATGTCCTTTTTTTGCCCCTATTTTTTTCCTTTAGGTTGTGCAGCCCAGGACTCGGCCATACCAGGTATATATGTTATTGTTAAGGTCTTTGTGCATTTCTCAATTCTTTTTGTCCCTATTTTTTTTTCTTTAGGTTGTGCAGCCCAGGACTTGGCCATACCAGGTATATATGTTATTGTTAAGGTCTTTGTGTGTGTCTCATGTCCTTTTTTTTGCCCCTATTTTTTTCCTTTAGGTTGTGCGGCCCAGGACTTGGCCATACCAGGTATATATGTTATTGTTAAGGTCTTTGTGTAAGTTTCATGTCCTTTTTTGCCCTTTTTTTTTCCTTTAGGTTGTACAGCCCAGGACTTGGCCATACCAGGTATATATGTTATTGTTTTGGTCTGTGTGTGTTTCATGTCTTTTTTTTGCCCCTTTTTTTTTCCTTTAGGTTGTGTGGCCCAGGACTTGGCCATACCAGGTATATATGTTATTGTTAAGGTCTTTGTGCAAGTCTCATGTCCTTTTTTTGCCCCTATTTTTTTCCTTTAGGTTGTGCGGCCCAGGACTTGGCCATACCAGGTATATATATATGTTATTGTTAAGGTCTTTGTGTGTGTCTCATGTTCTTTTTTTGCCCCTATTTTTTTCCTTTAGGTTGTGCGGCCCAGGAATTGACCATACCAGGTATATATGTTATTGTTAATGTCTTTGTGCAAGTCTCATGTCCTTTTTTTGCCCCTATTTTTTTCCTTTAGGTTGTGCGGCCCAGGACTTGGCCATACCAGGTATATATGTTATTGTTAAGGTCTTTGTGTGTGTCTCGTGTTCTTTTTTTGCCCCTATTTTTTTCCTTTAGGTTGTGCGGCCCAGGAATTGGCCATACCAGGTATATATGTTATTGTTAAGGTCTTTGAGTAAGTGTCATGTCCTTTTTTTGCCCCTATTTTTTTCCTTTAGGTTGTACAGCCCAGGACTTGGCCATACCAGGTATATATGTTATTGTTAAGGTCTTTGTGTGTGTTTCATGTCTTTTTTTTGCCCCTTTTTTTTTCTTTAGGTTGTGTGGCCCAGGACTTGGCCATACCAGGTATATATGTTATTGTTAAAGTCTTTGTGTAAGTCTCATGTCCTCTTTTTGCCCCTATTTTTTTCCTTTAGGTTGTGCGGCCCAGGACTTGGCCATACCAGGTATATATGTTATTGTTAAGGTCTTTGTGTAAGTTTCATGTCCTTTTTTGCTCCTATTTTTTTCCTTTAGGTTGTACAGCCCAGGACTCGGCCATACCAGGTATATATGTTATTGTTAAGGTCTTTGTGCATTTCTCATGTCTTTTTGCCCCTATTTTTTTCCTTTAGGTTGTGCAGCCCAGGACTTGGCCATACCAGGTATATATGTTATTGTTAAGGTCTTTGTGTGTGTCTCATGTTCTTTTTTTGCCCCTATTTTTTTCCTTTAGGTTGTGCGGCCCAGGACTTGGCCATACCAGGTATATATGTTATTGTTAAGGTCTTTGTGTAAGTTTCATGTCCTTTTTTGCCCCTATTTTTTTCCTTTAGGTTGTACAACCCAGGACTTGGCCATACCAGGTATATATGTTATTGTTAAGGTCTTTGTGCATTTCTCATGTCTTTTTGCCCCTATTTTTTTTTCTTTAGGTTGTGCAGCCCAGGACTTGGCCATAACAGGTATATATGTTATTGTTAAGGTCTTTGTGTGTGTCTCATGTTCTTTTTTTGCCCCTATTTTTTTCCTTTAGGTTGTGCGGCCCAGGAATTGGCCATACCAGGTATATATGTTATTGTTAAGGTCTTTGTGTAAGTGTCATGTCCTTTTTTTGCCCCTATTTTTTTCCTTTAGGTTGTACAGCCCAGGACTTGGCCATACCAGGTATATATGTTATTGTTAAGGTCTTTGTGTGTGTTTCATGTCTTTTTTTTGCCCCTTTTTTTTCTTTAGGTTGTGTGGCCCAGGACTTGGCCATACCAGGTATATATGTTATTGTTAAGGTCTTTGTGTAAGTCTCATGTCCTTTTTTTGCCCCTATTTTTTTCCTTTAGGTTGTGCGGCCCAGGACTTGGCCATACCAGGTATATATGTTATTGTTAAGGTCTTTGTGTAAGTTTCATGTCCCTTTTTTCCCCTATTTTTTTCCTTTAGGTTGTACAACCCAGGACTTGGCCATACCAGGTATATATGTTATTGTTAAGATCTTTGTGCATTTCTCATGTCTTTTTGCCCCTATTTTTTTTTCTTTAGGTTGTGCAGCCCAGGACTTGGCCATACCAGGTATATATGTTATTGTTAAGGTCTTTGTGTGTGTCTCATGTTCTTTTTTTGCCCCTATTTTTTTCCTTTAGGTTGTGCGGCCCAGGAATTGGCCATACCAGGTATATATGTTATTGTTAAGGTCTTTGTGTAAGTCTCATGTCCTTTTTTTGCCCCTATTTTTTTCCTTTAGGTTGTGCAGCCCAGGACTTGGCCATATCAGGTATATATGTTATTGTTAAGGTCTTTGTGCATGTCTCATGTCTTTTTGCCCCTATTTTTTTCTCTTTAGGTTGTGTAGCCCAGGACTCGGCCATACCAGGTATGTATGTTATTGTTAAGGTCTTTGTGCATTTCTCATGTCTTTTTGCCCCTATTTTTTTCTCTTTATGTTGTGCAGCACAGGACTTGGCCATACCAGGTATATATGTTATTGTTGCGGTCTTTGTGTGTCTCTCATGTCTTTTTGCCCCTTTTTTTTCCTTTAGGTTGTGCGGCCCAGGACTTGGCCATACCAGGTATATATGTTATTGTTAAGGTCTTTGTGTAAGTTTCATGTCCTTTTTTGCCCCTATTTTTTTCCTTTAGGTTGTACAACCCAGGACTTGGCCATACCAGGTATATATGTTATTGTTAAGGTCTTTGTGCATTTCTCATGTCTTTTTGCCCCTATTGTTTTTTCTTTAGGTTGTGCAGCCCAGGACTTGGCCATACCAGGTATATATGTTATTGTTAAGGTCTTTGTGTGTGTCTCATGTTCTTTTTTTGCCCCTATTTTTTTTCCTTTAGGTTGTGCGGCCCAGGAATTGGCCATACCAGGTATATATGTTATTGTTAAGGTCTTTGTGTAAGTTTCATGTCCTTTTTTTGCCCCTAATTTTTTCCTTTAGGTTGTACAGCCCAGAACTTGGCCATACCAGGTATATATGTTATTGTTAAGGTCTTTGTGCATGTCTCATGTCTTTTTGCCCCTTTTTTTTTCTTTAGGTGGTACAGCCCAGGACTTGGCCATACCAGGTATATATGTTATTGTTAAGGTCTTTGTGTGTGTCTCATGTCCTTTTTTTGCCCCGATTTTTTTCCTTTAGGTTGTGCAGCCCAGGACTCCGCCATACCAGGTATATATGTTCTGGTTAAGGTCTTTGTGTAAGTTTCATGTCCTTTTTTTGCCCCTATTTTTTTCCTTTAGGTTGTGCAGCCCAGGACTCGGCCATACCAGGTATATATGTTATTGTTAAGGTCTTTGTGCATTTCTCATGTCTTTTTGTCCCTATTTTTTTTTCTTTAGGTTGTGCAGCCTAGGACTTGGCCATACCAGGTATATATGTTATTGTTAAGGTCTTTGTGTGTGTCTCATGTCCTTTTTTTGCCCCTATTTTTTTCCTTTAGGTTGTGCAGCCCAGGACTCGGCCATACCAGGTATATATGTTATTGTTAAGGTCTTTGTGCATTTCTCAATTCTTTTTGTCCCTATTTTTTTTCTTTAGGTTGTGCAGCCCAGGACTTGGCCATACCAGGTATATATGTTATTGTTAAGGTCTTTGTGTGTGTCTCATGTCCTTTTTTTTGCCCCTATTTTTTTCCTTTAGGTTGTGCGGCCCAGGACTTGGCCATACCAGGTATATATGTTATTGTTAAGGTCTTTGTGTAAGTTTCATGTCCTTTTTTGCCCTTTTTTTTTCCTTTAGGTTGTACAGCCCAGGACTTGGCCATACCAGGTATATATGTTATTGTTATGGTCTGTGTGTGTTTCATGTCTTTTTTTTGCCCCTTTTTTTTTCCTTTAGGTTGTGTGGCCCAGGACTTGGCCATACCAGGTATATATGTTATTGTTAAGGTCTTTGTGCAAGTCTCATGTCCTTTTTTTGCCCCTATTTTTTTCCTTTAGGTTGTGCGGCCCAGGACTTGGCCATACCAGGTATATATATATGTTATTGTTAAGGTCTTTGTGTGTGTCTCATGTTCTTTTTTTGCCCCTATTTTTTTCCTTTAGGTTGTGCGGCCCAGGAATTGACCATACCAGGTATATATGTTATTGTTAATGTCTTTGTGCAAGTCTCATGTCCTTTTTTTGCCCCTATTTTTTTCCTTTAGGTTGTGCGGCCCAGGACTTGGCCATACCAGGTATATATGTTATTGTTAAGGTCTTTGTGTGTGTCTCGTGTTCTTTTTTTGCCCCTATTTTTTTCCTTTAGGTTGTGCGGCCCAGGAATTGGCCATACCAGGTATATATGTTATTGTTAAGGTCTTTGAGTAAGTGTCATGTCCTTTTTTTGCCCCTATTTTTTTCCTTTAGGTTGTACAGCCCAGGACTTGGCCATACCAGGTATATATGTTATTGTTAAGGTCTTTGTGTGTGTTTCATGTCTTTTTTTTGCCCCTTTTTTTTTCTTTAGGTTGTGTGGTCCAGGACTTGGCCATACCAGGTATATATGTTATTGTTAAAGTCTTTGTGTAAGTCTCATGTCCTCTTTTTGCCCCTATTTTTTTCCTTTAGGTTGTGCGGCCCAGGACTTGGCCATACCAGGTATATATGTTATTGTTAAGGTCTTTGTGTAAGTTTCATGTCCTTTTTTGCTCCTATTTTTTTCCTTTAGGTTGTACAGCCCAGGACTCGGCCATACCAGGTATATATGTTATTGTTAAGGTCTT
Organism: Mytilus edulis; assembly: GCF_963676685.1. NCBI lineage: Eukaryota > Metazoa > Mollusca > Bivalvia > Mytilida > Mytilidae > Mytilus > Mytilus edulis. The sequence goes on from NC_092347.1 coordinate 50,439,484, forward strand.
TGTGCATTTCTCATGTCTTTTTGCCCCTATTTTTTTCCTTTAGGTTGTGCAGCCCAGGACTTGGCCATACCAGGTATATATGTTATTGTTAAGGTCTTTGTGTGTATCTCATGTTCTTTTTTTGCCCCTATTTTTTTCCTTTAGGTTGTGCGGCCCAGGACTTGGCCATACCAGGTATATATGTTATTGTTAAGGTCTTTGTGTAAGTTTCATGTCCTTTTTTGCCCCTATTTTTTTCCTTTAGGTTGTACAACCCAGGACTTGGCCATACCAGGTATATATGTTATTGTTAAGGTCTTTGTGCATTTCTCATGTCTTTTTGCCCCTATTTTTTTTTCTTTAGGTTGTGCAGCCCAGGACTTGGCCATAACAGGTATATATGTTATTGTTAAGGTCTTTGTGTGTGTCTCATGTTCTTTTTTTGCCCCTATTTTTTTCCTTTAGGTTGTGCGGCCCAGGAATTGGCCATACCAGGTATATATGTTATTGTTAAGGTCTTTGTGTAAGTGTCATGTCCTTTTTTTGCCCCTATTTTTTTCCTTTAGGTTGTACAGCCCAGGACTTGGCCATACCAGGTATATATGTTATTGTTAAGGTCTTTGTGTGTGTTTCATGTCTTTTTTTTGCCCCTTTTTTTTCTTTAGGTTGTGTGGCCCAGGACTTGGCCATACCAGGTATATATGTTATTGTTAAGGTCTTTGTGTAAGTCTCATGTCCTTTTTTTGCCCCTATTTTTTTCCTTTAGGTTGTGCGGCCCAGGACTTGGCCATACCAGGTATATATGTTATTGTTAAGGTCTTTGTGTAAGTTTCATGTCCCTTTTTTCCCCTATTTTTTTCCTTTAGGTTGTACAACCCAGGACTTGGCCATACCAGGTATATATGTTATTGTTAAGATCTTTGTGCATTTCTCATGTCTTTTTGCCCCTATTTTTTTTTCTTTAGGTTGTGCAGCCCAGGACTTGGCCATACCAGGTATATATGTTATTGTTAAGGTCTTTGTGTGTGTCTCATGTTCTTTTTTTGCCCCTATTTTTTTCCTTTAGGTTGTGCGGCCCAGGAATTGGCCATACCAGGTATATATGTTATTGTTAAGGTCTTTGTGTAAGTCTCATGTCCTTTTTTTGCCCCTATTTTTTTCCTTTAGGTTGTGCAGCCCAGGACTTGGCCATATCAGGTATATATGTTATTGTTAAGGTCTTTGTGCAAGTCTCATGTCTTTTTGCCCCTATTTTTTTCTCTTTAGGTTGTGTAGCCCAGGACTCGGCCATACCAGGTATGTATGTTATTGTTAAGGTCTTTGTGCATTTCTCATGTCTTTTTGCCCCTATTTTTTTTTCTTTAGGTTGTGCAGCCCAGGACTTGGCCATACCAGGTATATATGTTATTGTTAAGGTCTTTGTGTAAGTTTCATGTCCTTTTTTGCCCCTATTTTTTTCCTTTAGGTTGTGCAGCCCAGGACTTGGCCATACCAGGTATATATGTTATTGTTAAGGTCTTTGTGCATGTCTCATGTCTTTTTGCCCCTATTTTTTTTCTTTAGGTTGTGCAGCCCAGGACTTGGCCATACCAGGTATATATGTTATTGTTAAGTTCTTTGTGTGTGTCTCATGTTCTTTTTTTTGCCCCTATTTTTTTCCTTTAGGTTGTGCGGCCCAGGAATTGGCCATACCAGGTATATATGTTATTGTTAAGGTCTTTGTGTAAGTGTCATGTCCTTTTTTTCCCCTATTTTTTTCCTTTAGGTTGTACAGCCCAGGACTTCGCCATACCAGGTATATATGTTATTGTTAAGGTCTTTGTGTGTGTTTCATGTCTTTTTTTTGCCCCTTTTTTTTCTTTAGGTTGTGTGGCCCAGGACTTGGCCATACCAGGTATATATGTTATTGTTAAGGTTTTTGTGTAAGTTTCATGTCCTTTTTTTGCCCCTATTTTTTCCTTTAGGTTGTGCAGCCCAGGACTCGGCCATACCAGGTATATATGTTATTGTTAAGGTCTTTGTGCATTTCTCATGTCTTTTTGTCCCTATTTTTTTCCTTTAGGTTGTGCGGCCCAGGACTTGGCCATACCAGGTATATATGTTATTGTTAAGGTCTTTGTGTAAGTTTCATGTCCTTTTTTTGCCCCTATTTTTTTCCTTTAGGTTGTGCAGCCCAGGACTCGGCCATACCAGGTATATATGTTATTGTTAAGGTCTTTGTGCATTTCTCATGTCTTTTTGTCCCTATTTTTTTTTCTTTAGGTTGTGCAGCCCAGGACTTGGCCATACCAGGTATATATGTTATTGTTAAGGTCTTTGTGTGTGTCTCATGTCCTTTTTTTGCCCCTATTTTTTTCCTTTAGGTTGTGCGGCCCAGGACTTGGCCATACCAGGTATATATGTTATTGTTAAGGTCTTTGTGTAAGTTTCATGTCCTTTTTTGCCCCTTTTATTTTCCTTTAGGTTGTACAGCCCAGGACTTGGCCATAACAGGTATATATGTTATTGTTAAGGTCTTTGTGCATTTCTCATGTCTTTTTGCCCCTATTTTTTTTTCTTTAGGTTGTGCAGCCCAGGACTTGGCCATACCAGGTATATATGTTATTGTTAAGGTCTTTGTGCATTTCTCATGTCTTTTTGCCCCTATTTTTTTTTCTTTAGGTTGTGCAGCCCAGGACTTGGCCATACCAGGTATATATGTTATTGTTAAGGTCTTTGTGTGTGTCTCATGTTCTTTTTTTGCCCCTATTTTTTTTCCTTTAGGTTGTGCGGCCCAGGACTTGGCCATACCAGGTATATATGTTATTGTTAAGGTCTTTGTGTAAGTTTCATGTCCTTTTTTTGCCCCTAATTTTTTCCTTTAGGTTGTACAGCCCAGGACTTGGCCATACCAGGTATATATGTTATTGTTAAGGTCTTTGTGTAAGTTTCATGTCCTTTTTTTGCCCCTATTTTTTTCTCTTTAGGTTGTGTAGCCCAGGACTCGGCTATACCAGGTATATATGTTATTGTTAAGGTCTTTGTGCATTTCTCATGTCTTTTTGCCCCTTTTTTTTTATCCTTTAGGTTGTACAGCCCAGGACTTGGCCATACCAGGTATATATGTTATTGTTAAGGTCTTTGTGTGTGTCTCATGTTCTTTTTTTGCCCCTATTTTTTTCCTTTAGGTTGTGCGGCCCAGGATTTGGCCATACCAGGTATATATGTTATTGTTAAGGTCTTTGTGTAAGTTTCATGTCCTTTTTTGCCCCTATTTTTTTCCTTTAGGTTGTACAACCCAGGACTTGGCCATACCAGGTATATATGTTATTGTTAAGGTCTTTGTGCATTTCTCATGTCTTTTTGCCCCTATTTTTTTTTCTTTAGGTTGTGCAGCCCAGGACTTGGCCATAACAGGTATATATGTTATTGTTAAGGTCTTTGTGTGTGTCTCATGTTCTTTTTTTGCCCCTATTTTTTTCCTTTAGGTTGTGCGGCCCAGGAATTGGCCATACCAGGTATATATGTTATTGTTAAGGTCTTTGTGTAAGTGTCATGTCCTTTTTTTGCCCCTATTTTTTTCCTTTAGGTTGTACAGCCCAGGACTTGGCCATACCAGGTATATATGTTATTGTTAAGGTCTTTGTGTGTGTTTCATGTCTTTTTTTTGCCCCTTTTTTTTCTTTAGGTTGTGTGGCCCAGGACTTGGCCATACCAGGTATATATGTTATTGTTAAGGTCTTTGTGTAAGTCTCATGTCCTTTTTTTGCCCCTATTTTTTTCCTTTAGGTTGTGCGGCCCAGGACTTGGCCATACCAGGTATATATGTTATTGTTAAGGTCTTTGTGTAAGTTTCATGTCCTTTTTTCCCCTATTTTTTTCCTTTAGGTTGTACAACCCAGGACTTGGCAATACCAGGTATATATGTTATTGTTAAGGTCTTTGTGCATTTCTCATGTCTTTTTGCCCCTATTTTTTTTTTTTAGGTTGTGCAGCCCAGGACTTGGCCATACCAGGTATATATGTTATTGTTAAGGTCTTTGTGTGTGTCTCATGTTCTTTTTTTGCCCCTATTTTTTTCCTTTAGGTTGTGCGGCCCAGGAATTGGCCATACCAGGTATATATGTTATTGTTAAGGTCTTTGTGTAAGTCTCATGTCCTTTTTTTGCCCCTATTTTTTTCCTTTAGGTTGTGCAGCCCAGGACTTGGCCATATCAGGTATATATGTTATTGTTAAGGTCTTTGTGCATGTCTCATGTCTTTTTGCCCCTATTTTTTTCTCTTTTAAGTTGTGTAGCCCAGGACTCGGCCATACCAGGTATATATGTTATTGTTAAGGTCTTTGTGCATTTCTCATGTCTTTTTGCCCCTATTTTTTTCTCTTTATGTTGTGCAGCACAGGACTTGGCCATACCAGGTATATATGTTATTGTTAAGGTCTTTGTGTGTCTCTCATGTCTTTTTGCCCCTTTTTTTCCTTTAGGTTGTGCAGCCCAGGACTTGGCCATACCAGGTATATATGTTATTGTTAAGGTCTTTGTGTAAGTTTCATGTCCTTTTTTGCCCCTATTTTTTTCCTTTAGGTTGTACAACCCAGGACTTGGCCATACCAGGTATATATGTTATTGTTAAGGTCTTTGTGCATTTCTCATGTCTTTTTGCCCCTATTGTTTTTTCTTTAGGTTGTGCAGCCCAGGACTTGGCCATACCAGGTATATATGTTATTGTTAAGGTCTTTGTGTGTGTCTCATGTTCTTTTTTTGCCCCTATTTTTTTTCCTTTAGGTTGTGCAGCACAGGACTTGGCCATACCAGGTATATATGTTATTGTTAAGGTCTTTGTGTGTCTCTCATGTCTTTTTGCCCCTTTTTTTTCCTTTAGGTTGTGCGTCCCAGGACTTGGCCATACCAGGTATATATGTTATTGTTAAGGTCTTTGTGCATGTCTCATGTCTTTTTGCCCCTATTTTTTTTCTTTAGGTTGTGCAGCCCAGGACTTGGCCATACCAGGTATATATGTTATTGTTAAGGTCTTTGTGCATGTCTCATGTCTTTTTGCCCCTTTTTTTTTCTTTAGGTTGTGCAGCCCAGGACTTGGCCATACCAGGTATATATGTTATTGTTAAGGTCTTTGTGTAAGTTTCATGTCCTTTTTTGCCCCTATTTTTTTCCTTTAGGTTGTACAGCCCAGGACTTGGCCATACCAGGTATATATGTTATTGTTAAGGTCTTTGTGCATTTCTCATGTCTTTTTGCCCCTATTTTTTTTTCTTTAGGTTGTGCAGCCCAGAACTTGGCCATACCAGGTATATATGTTATTGTTAAGGTCTTTATGTGTGTCTCATGTTCTTTTTTTGCCCCTATTTTTTTCCTTTAGGTTGTGCGGCCCAGGACTTGGCCATACCAGGTATATATGTTATTGTTAAGGTCTTTGTGTAAGTTTCATGTCCTTTTTTGCCCCTATTTTTTTCCTTTAGGTTGTACAACCCAGGACTTGGCCATACCAGGTATATATGTTATTGTTAAGGTCTTTGTGCATTTCTCATGTCTTTTTGCCCCTATTTTTTTTTCTTTAGGTTGTGCAGCCCAGGACTTGGCCATAACAGGTATATATGTTATTGTTAAGGTCTTTGTGTGTGTCTCATGTTCTTTTTTTGCCCCTATTTTTTTCCTTTAGGTTGTGCGGCCCAGGAATTGGCCATACCAGGTATATATGTTATTGTTAAGGTCTTTGTGTAAGTGTCATGTCCTTTTTTTGCCCCTATTTTTTTCCTTTAGGTTGTACAGCCCAGGACTTGGCCATACCAGGTATATATGTTATTGTTAAGGTCTTTGTGTGTGTTTCATGTCTTTTTTTTGCCCCTTTTTTTTCTTTAGGTTGTGTGGCACAGGACTTGGCCATACCAGGTATATATGTTATTTTTAAGGTCTTTGTGTAAGTCTCATGTCCTTTTTTTGCCCCTATTTTTTTCCTTTAGGTTGTGCGGCCCAGGACTTGGCCATACCAGGTATATATGTTATTGTTAAGGTCTTTGTGTAAGTTTCATGTCCCTTTTTTCCCCTATTTTTTTCCTTTAGGTTGTACAACCCAGGACTTGGCCATACCAGGTGTATATGTTATTGTTAAGATCTTTGTGCATTTCTCATGTCTTTTTGCCCCTATTTTTTTTTCTTTAGGTTGTGCAGCCCAGGACTTGGCCATACCAGGTATATATGTTATTGTTAAGGTCTTTGTGTGTGTCTCATGTTCTTTTTTTGCCCCTATTTTTTTCCTTTAGGTTGTGCGGCCCAGGAATTGGCCATACCAGGTATATATGTTATTGTTAAGGTCTTTGTGTAAGTCTCATGTCCTTTTTTTGCCCCTATTTTTTTCCTTTAGGTTGTGCAGCCCAGGACTTGGCCATATCAGGTATATATGTTATTGTTAAGGTCTTTGTGCATGTCTCATGTCTTTTTGCCCCTATTTTTTTCTCTTTAGGTTGTGTAGCCCAGGACTCGGCCATACCAGGTATGTATGTTATTGTTAAGGTCTTTGTGCATTTCTCATGTCTTTTTGCCCCTATTTTTTTCTCTTTATGTTGTGCAGCACAGGACTTGGCCATACCAGGTATATATGTTATTGTTGCGGTCTTTGTGTGTCTCTCATGTCTTTTTGCCCCTTTTTTTTTCCTTTAGGTTGTGCGGCCCAGGACTTGGCCATACCAGGTATATATGTTATTGTTAAGGTCTTTGTGTAAGTTTCATGTCCTTTTTTGCCCCTATTTTTTTCCTTTAGGTTGTACAACCCAGGACTTGGCCATACCAGGTATATATGTTATTGTTAAGGTCTTTGTGCATTTCTCATGTCTTTTTGCCCCTATTGTTTTTTCTTTAGGTTGTGCAGCCCAGGACTTGGCCATACCAGGTATATATGTTATTGTTAAGGTCTTTGTGTGTGTCTGATGTTCTTTTTTTGCCCCTATTTTTTTCCTTTAGGTTGTACAGCCCAGGACTTGGCCATACCAGGTATATATGTTATTGTTAAGGTCTTTGTGTGTGTTTTATGTCTTTTTTTTGCCCCTTTTTTTTCTTTAGGTTGTGTGGCCCAGGACTTGGCCATACCAGGTATATATGTTATTGTTAAGGTCTTTGTGTAAGTCTCATGTCCTTTTTTGCCCCGATTTTTTTCCTTTAGGTTGTGCGGCCCAGGACTTGGCCATACCAGGTATATATGCTATTGTTAAGGTCTTTGTGTAAGTTTCATGTCCCTTTTTTCCCCTATTTTTTTCCTTTAGGTTGTACAACCCAGGACTTGGCCATACCAGGTATATATGTTATTGTTAAGATCTTTGTGCATTTCTCATGTCTTTTTGCCCCTATTTGTTTTTTCTTTAGGTTGCGCAGCCCAGGACTTGGCCATACCAGGTATATATGTTATTGTTAAGGTCTTTGTGTGTGTCTCATGTTCTTTTTTTGCCCCTATTTTTTTCCTTTAGGTTGTGCGGCCCAGGAATTGGCCATACCAGGTATATATGTTATTGTTAAGGTCTTTGTGTAAGTCTCATGTCCTTTTTTTGCCCCTATTTTTTTCCTTTAGGTTGTGCAGCCCAGGACTTGGCCATATCAGGTATATATGTTATTGTTAAGGTCTTTGTGCATGTCTCATGTCTTTTTGCCCCTATTTTTTTTCTCTTTAGGTTGTGTAGCCCAGGACTCGGCCATACCAGGTATGTATGTTATTGTTAAGGTCTTTGTGCATTTCTCATGTCTTTTTGCCCCTATTTTTTTCTCTTTATGTTGTGCAGCACAGGACTTGGCCATACCAGGTATATATGTTATTGTTGCGGTCTTTGTGTGTCTCTCATGTCTTTTTGCCCCTTTTTTTTTCCTTTAGGTTGTGCGGCCCAGGACTTGGCCATACCAGGTATATATGTTATTGTTAAGGTCTTTGTGTAAGTTTCATGTCCTTTTTTGCCCCTATTTTTTTCCTTTAGGTTGTACAACCCAGGACTTGGCCATACCAGGTATATATGTTATTGTTAAGGTCTTTGTGCATTTCTCATGTCTTTTTGTCCCTATTGTTTTTTCTTTAGGTTGTGCAGCCCAGGACTTGGCCATACCAGGTATATATGTTATTGTTAAGGTCTTTGTGTGTGTCTCATGTTCTTTTTTTGCCCCTATTTTTTTTCCTTTAGGTTGTGCGGCCCAGGAATTGGCCATACCAGGTATATATGTTATTGTTAAGGTCTTTGTGTAAGTTTCATGTCCTTTTTTTGCCCCTAATTTTTTCCTTTAGGTTGTACAGCCCAGAACTTGGCCATACCAGGTATATATGTTATTGTTAAGGTCTTTGTGCATGTCTCATGTCTTTTTGCCCCTTTTTTTTTCTTTAGGTGGTACAGCCCAGGACTTGGCCATACCAGGTATATATGTTATTGTTAAGGTCTTTGTGTGTGTCTCATGTCCTTTTTTTGCCCCGATTTTTTTCCTTTAGGTTGTGCAGCCCAGGACTCCGCCATACCAGGTATATATGTTCTGGTTAAGGTCTTTGTGTAAGTTTCATGTCCTTTTTTTGCCCCTATTTTTTTCCTTTAGGTTGTGCAGCCCAGGACTCGGCCATACCAGGTATATATGTTATTGTTAAGGTCTTTGTGCATTTCTCATGTCTTTTTGTCCCTTTTTTTTTTCTTTAGGTTGTGCAGCCCAGGACTTGGCCATACCAGGTATATATGTTATTGTTAAGGTCTTTGTGTGTGTCTCATGTCCTTTTTTTGCCCCTATTTTTTTCCTTTAGGTTGTGCAGCCCAGGACTCGGCCATACCAGGTATATATGTTATTGTTAAGGTCTTTGTGCATTTCTCAATTCTTTTTGTCCCTATTTTTTTTTCTTTAGGTTGTGCAGCCCAGGACTTGGCCATACCAGGTATATATGTTATTGTTAAGGTCTTTGTGTGTGTCTCATGTCCTTTTTTTTGCCCCTATTTTTTTCCTTTAGGTTGTGCGGCCCAGGACTTGGCCATACCAGGTATATATGTTATTGTTAAGGTCTTTGTGTAAGTTTCATGTCCTTTTTTGCCCTTTTTTTTTCCTTTAGGTTGTACAGCCCAGGACTTGGCCATACCAGGTATATATGTTATTGTTATGGTCTGTGTGTGTTTCATGTCTTTTTTTTGCCCCTTTTTTTTTTCCTTTAGGTTGTGTGGCCCAGGACTTGGCCATACCAGGTATATATGTTATTGTTAAGGTCTTTGTGCAAGTCTCATGTCCTTTTTTTGCCCCTATTTTTTTCCTTTAGGTTGTGCGGCCCAGGACTTGGCCATACCAGGTATATATGTTATTGTTAAGGTCTTTGTGTGTGTCTCATGTTCTTTTTTTGCCCCTATTTTTTTCCTTTAGGTTGTGCGGCCCAGGAATTGGCCATACCAGGTATATATGTTATTGTTAAGGTCTTTGTGCAAGTCTCATGTCCTTTTTTTGCCCCTATTTTTTTCCTTTAGGTTGTGCGGCCCAGGACTTGGCCATACCAGGTATATATGTTATTGTTAAGGTCTTTGTGTGTGTCTCGTGTTCTTTTTTTGCCCCTATTTTTTTCCTTTAGGTTGTGCGGCCCAGGAATTGGCCATACCAGGTATATATGTTATTGTTAAGGTCTTTGAGTAAGTGTCATGTCCTTTTTTTGCCCCTATTTTTTTCCTTTAGGTTGTACAGCCCAGGACTTGGCCATACCAGGTATATATGTTATTGTTAAGGTCTTTGTGTGTGTTTCATGTCTTTTTTTTGCCCCTTTTTTTTTCTTTAGGTTGTGTGGCCCAGGACTTGGCCATACCAGGTATATATGTTATTGTTAAGGTCTTTGTGTAAGTCTCATGTCCTTTTTTTGCCCCTATTTTTTTCCTTTAGGTTGTGCGGCCCAGGACTTGGCCATACCAGGTATAAATGTTATTGTTAAGGTCTTTGTGTAAGTTTCATGTCCTTTTTTGCTCCTATTTTTTTCCTTTAGGTTGTACAGCCCAGGACTCGGCCATACCAGGTATATATGTTATTGTTAAGGTCTTTGTGCATTTCTCATGTCTTTTTGCCCCTATTGTTTTTTCTTTAGGTTGTGCAGCCCAGGACTTGGCCATACCAGGTATATATGTTATTGTTAAGGTCTTTGTGTGTGTCTCATGTTCTTTTTTTGCCCCTATTTTTTTTCCTTTAGGTTGTGCGGCCCAGGAATTGGTCATACCAGGTATATATGTTATTGTTAAGGTCTTTGTGTAAGTTTCATGTCCTTTTTTTGCCCCTAATTTTTTCCTTTAGGTTGTACAGCCCAGAACTTGGCCATACCAGGTATATATGTTATTGTTAAGGTCTTTGTGCATGTCTCATGTCTTTTTGCCCCTTTTTTTATCTTTAGGTGGTACAGCCCAGGACTTGGCCATACCAGGTATATATGTTATTGTTAAGGTCTTTGTGTGTGTCATGTCCTTTTTTTGCCCCGATTTTTTTCCTTTAGGTTGTGCAGCCCAGGACTCGGCCATACCAGGTATATATGTTCTGGTTAAGGTCTTTGTGTAAGTTTCATGCCCTTTTTTTGCCCCTATTTTTTTCCTTTAGGTTGTGCAGCCCAGGACTCGGCCATACCAGGTATATATGTTATTGTTAAGGTCTTTGTGCATTTCTCATGTCTTTTTGTCCCTATTTTTTTTTCTTTAGGTTGTGCAGCCCAGGACTTGGCCATACCAGGTATATATGTTATTGTTAAGGTCTTTGTGTGTGTCTCATGTCCTTTTTTTGCCCCTATTTTTTTCCTTTAGGTTGTGCAGCCCAGGACTCGGCCATACCAGGTATATATGTTATTGTTAAGGTCTTTGTGCATTTCTCATGTCTTTTTGTCCCTATTTTTTTTTCTTTAGGTTGTGCAGCCCAGGACTGGGCCATACCAGGTATATATGTTATTGTTAAGGTCTTTGTGTGTGTGTCATGTCCTTTTTTTTGCCCCTATTTTTTTCCTTTAGGTTGTGCGGCCCAGGACTTGGCCATATCAGGTATATATGTTATTGTTAAGGTCTTTGTGTAAGTTTCATGTCCTTTTTTGCCCTTTTTTTTCCTTTAGGTTGTACAGCCCAGGACTTGGCCATACCAGGTATATATGTTATTGTTATGGTCTTTGTGTGTGTTTCATGTCTTTTTTTTGCCCCTTTTTTTTTTCCTTTAGGTTGTGTGGCCCAGGACTTGGCCATACCAGGTATATATGTTATTGTTAAGGTCTTTGTGCAAGTCTCATGTCCTTTTTTTGCCCCTATTTTTTTCCTTTAGGTTGTGCAGCCCAGGACTTGGCCATACCAGGTATATATGTTATTGTTAAGGTCTTTGTGTGTGTCTCATGTTCTTTTTTTGCCCCTATTTTTTTCCTTTAGGTTGTACAGCCCAGGACTCGGCCATACCAGGTATATATGTTATTGTTTAGGTCTTTGTGCAAGTCTCATGTCCTTTTTTTGCCCCTATTGTTTCCTTTAGGTTGTGCGGCCCAGGACTTGGCCATACCAGGTATATATGTTATTGTTAAGGTCTTTGTGTGTGTCTCATGTTCTTTTTTTCCCCTATTTTTTTCCTTTAGGTTGTGCGGCCCAGGAATTGGCCATACCAGGTATATATGTTATTGTTAAGGTCTTTGAGTAAGTGTCATGTCCTTTTTTTGCCCCTATTTTTTTCCTTTAGGTTGTACAGCCCAGGACTTGGCCATACCAGGTATATATGTTATTGTTAAGGTCTTTGTGTGTGTTTCATGTCTTTTTTTTGCCCCTTTTTTTTTCTTTAGGTTGTGTGGCCCAGGACTTGGCCATACCAGGTATATATGTTATTGTTAAGGTCTTTGTGTAAGTCTCATGTCCTTTTTTTGCCCCTATTTTTTTCCTTTAGGTTGTGCGGCCCAGGACTTGGCCATACCAGGTATAAATGTTATTGTTAAGGTCTTTGTGTAAGTTTCATGTCCTTTTTTGCTCCTATTTTTTTCCTTTAGGTTGTACAGCCCAGGACTCGGCCATACCAGGTATATATGTTATTGTTAAGGTCTTTGTGCATTTCTCATGTCTTTTTGCCCCTATTTTTTTCCTTTAGGTTGTGCAGCCCAGGACTTGGCCATACCAGGTATATATGTTATTGTTAAGGTCTTTGTGTAAGTTTCATGTCCTTTTTTGCTCCTATTTTTTTCCTTTAGGTTGTACAGCCCAGGACTCGGCCATACCAGGTATATATGTTATTGTTAAGGTCTTTGTGCATTTCTCATGTCTTTTTGCCCCTATTTTTTTCCTTTAGGTTGTGCAGCCCAGGACTTGGCCATACCAGGTATATATGTTATTGTTAAGGTCTTTGTGTGTGTCTCATGTTCTTTTTTTGCCCCTATTTTTTTTTTTTAGGTTGTACAGCCCAGGACTTGGCCATACCAGGTATATATGTTATTGTTAAGGTCTTTGTGTGTGTTTCATGTCTTTTTTTTTACCCTTTTTTTTTCCTTTAGGTTGTGCAGCCCAGGACTTAGCCATACCAGGTATATATGTTATTGTTAAGGTCTTTGTGCATGTCTCATGTCTTTTTGCCCCTTTTTTTTTCTTTAGGTTGTGTGGCCCAGGACTTGGCCATACCAGGTATATATGTTATTGTTAAGGTCTTTGTGTAAGTCTCATGTCCTTTTTTTGCCCCTATTTTTTTCCTTTAGGTTGTGCGGCCCAGGACTTGGCCATACCAGGTATATATGTTATTGTTAAGGTCTTTGTGTGTGTCTCATGTTCTTTTTTTGCCCCTATTTTTTTTTCCTTTAGGTTGTGCGGCCCAGGAATTGGCCATACCAGGTATATATGTTATTGTTAAGGTCTTTGTGTAAGTTTCATGTTCTTTTTTTGCCCCTAATTTTTTCCTTTAGGTTGTACAGCCCAGAACTTGGCCATACCAGGTATATATGTTATTGTTAAGGTCTTTGTGCATGTCTCATGTCTTTTTGCCCCTTTTTTTTTCTTTAGGTGGTACAGCCCAGGACTTGGCCATACCAGGTATATATGTTATTGTTAAGGTCTTTGTGTAAGTCTCATGTCCTTTTTTTGCCCCTATTTTTTTCCTTTAGGTTGTGCAGCCCAGGACTTGGCCATATCAGGTATATATGTTATTGTTAAGGTCTTTGTGCATGTCTCATGTCTTTTTGCCCCTATTTTTTTCTCTTTAGGTTGTGTAGCCCAGGACTCGGCCATACCAGGTATATATGTTATTGTTAAGGTCTTTGTGCATTTCTCATGTCTTTTTGCCCCTTTTTTTTTCTTTAGGTTGTGTGGCCCAGGACTTGGCCATACCAGGTATATATGTTATTGTTAAGGTCTTTGTGTAAGTCTCATGTCCTTTTTTTGCCCCTATTTTTTTCCTTTAGGTTGTGCGGCCCAGGACTTGGCCATACCAGGTATATATGTTATTGTTAAGGTCTTTGTGTAAGTTTCATGTCCTTTTTTGCTCCTATTTTTTTCCTTTAGGTTGTACAGCCCAGGATTCGGCCATACCAGGTATATATGTTATTGTTAAGGTCTTTGTGCATTTCTCATGTCTTTTTGCCCCTATTTTTTTCCTTTAGGTTGTGCAGCCCAGGACTTGGCCATACCAGGTATATATGTTATTGTTAAGGTCTTTGTGTGTGTCTCATGTTCTTTTTTTGCCCCTATTTTTTTTTCCTTTAGGTTGTGCGGCCCAGGAATTGGCCATACCAGGTATATATGTTATTGTTAAGGTCTTTGTGTAAGTTTCATGTCCTTTTTTTGCCCCTATTTTTTTTTTTTTTAGGTTGTACAGCCCAGGACTTGGCCATACCAGGTATATATGTTATTGTTAAGGTCTTTGTGTGTGTTTCATGTCTTTTTTTTTACCCATTTTTTTTCCTTTAGGTTGTGCAGCCCAGGACTTAGCCATACCAGGTATATATGTTATTGTTAAGGTCTTTGTGTAAGTCTCATGTCCTTTTTTTGCCCCTATTTTTTTCCTTTAGGTTGTGCAGCCCAGGACTTGGCCATATCAGGTATATATGTTATTGTTAAGGTCTTTGTGCATGTCTCATGTCTTTTTGCCCCTATTTTTTTCTCTTTAGGTTGTGTAGCCCAGGACTCGGCCATACCAGGTATATATGTTATTGTTAAGGTCTTTGTGCATTTCTCATGTCTTTTTGCCCCTATTTTTTTCTCTTTATGTTGTGCAGCACAGGACTTGGCCATACCAGGTATATATGTTATTGTTAAGGTCTTTGTGTGTGTCTCATGTCTTTTTGCCCCTTTTTTTTTCCTTTAGGTTGTGCGGCCCAGGAATTGGCCATACCAGGTATATATGTTATTGTTAAGGTCTTTGTGCATGTCTCATGTCTTTTTGCCCCTATTTTTTTTCTTCTTTAGGTTGTGCGGCCCAGGAATTGGCCATACCAGGTATATATGTTATTGTTAAGGTCTTTGTGTAAGTTTCATGTCCTTTTTTTGCCCCTAATTTTTTCCTTTAGGTTGTACAGCCCAGGACTTGGCCATACCAGGTATATATGTTATTGTTAAGGTCTTTGTGTGTGTTTCATGTCTTTTTTTTGCCCCTTTTTTTTACCTTTAGGTTGTGCAGCCCAGGACTTGGCCATACCAGGTATATATGTTATTGTTAAGGTCTTTGTGCATGTCTCATGTCTTTTTGCCCCTATTTTTTTCTCTTTAGGTTGTGTAGCCCAGGACTCGGCCATACCAGGTATATATGTTATTGTTAAGGTCTTTGTGCATTTCTCATGTCTTTTTGCCCTTTTTTTTTCTTTAGGTTGTGTGGCCCAGGACTTGGCCATACCAGGTATATATGTTATTGTTAAGGTCTTTGTGTAAGTCTCATGTCCTTTTTTTGCCCCTATTTTTTTCCTTTAGGTTGTGCGGCCCAGGACTTGGCCATACCAGGTATATATGTTATTGTTAAGGTTTTTGTGTAAGTTTCATGTCCTTTTTTGCTCCTATTTTTTTCCTTTAGGTTGTACAGCCCAGGATTCGGCCATACCAGGTATATATGTTATTGTTAAGGTCTTTGTGCATTTCTCATGTCTTTTTGCCCCTATTTTTTTCCTTTAGGTTGTGCAGCCCAGGACTTGGCCATACCAGGTATATATGTTATTGTTAAGGTCTTTGTGTGTGTCTCATGTTCTTTTTTTGCCCCTATTTTTTTCCCTTTAGGTTGTACAGCCCAGGACTTGGCCATACCAGGTATATATGTTATTGTTAAGGTCTTTGTGTGTGTTTCATGTCTTATTTTTTACCCATTTTTTTTCCTTTAGGTTGTGCAGCCCAGGACTTAGCCATACCAGGTATATATGTTATTGTTAAGGTCTTTGTGTAAGTCTCATGCCCTTTTTTTGCCCCTATTTTTTTCCTTTAGGTTGTGCAGCCCAGGACTTGGCCATATCAGGTATATATGTTATTGTTAAGGTCTTTGTGCATGTCTCATGTCTTTTTGCCCCTATTTTTTTCTCTTTAGGTTGTGTAGCCCAGGACTTGGCCATACCAGGTATATATGTTATTGTTAAGGTCTTTGTGCATTTCTCATGTCTTTTTGCCCCTATTGTTTTTTCTTTAGGTTGTGCAGCCCAGGACTTGGCCATACCAGGTATATATGTTATTGTTAAGGTCTTTGTGTGTGTCTCATGTTCTTTTTTTGCCGCTATTTTTTTTCCTTTAGGTTGTGCGGCCCAGGAATTGGCCATACCAGGTATATATGTTATTGTTAAGGTCTTTGAATAAGTTTCATGTCCTTTTTTTGCCCTTAATTTTTTCCTTTAGGTTGTACAGCCCAGAACTTGGCCATACCATGTATATATGTTATTGTTAAGGTCTTTGTGCATGTCTCATGTCTTTTTGCCCCTTTTTTTTTCTTTAGGTGGTACAGCCAAGGACTTGGCCATACCAGGTATATATGTTATTGTTAAGGTCTTTGTGTGTGTCTCATGTCCTTTTTTTGCCCCGATTTTTTTCCTTTAGGTTGTGCAGCCCAGGACTCGGCCATACCAGGTATATATGTTCTGGTTAAGGTCTTTGTGTAAGTTTCATGTCCTTTTTTTGCCCCTATTTTTTTCCTTTAGGTTGTGCAGCCCAGGACTCGGCCATACCAGGTATATATGTTATTGTTAAGGTCTTTGTGCATTTCTCATGTCTTTTTGTCCCTATTTTTATTTCTTTAGGTTGTGCAGCCCAGGACTTGGCCATACCAGGTATATATGTTATTGTTAAGGTCTTTGTGTGTGTCTCATGTCCTTTTTTTGCCCCTATTTTTTTCCTTTAGGTTGTGCAGCCCAGGACTCGGCCATACCAGGTATATATGTTATTGTTAAGGTCTTTGTGCATTTCTCATGTCTTTTTGTCCCTATTTTTTTTCCTTTAGGTTGTGCAGCCCAGGACTTGGCCATACCAGGTATATATGTTATTGTTAAGGTCTTTGTGTGTGTCTCATGCCCTTTTTTTGCCCCTATTTTTTTCCTTTAGGTTGTGCGGCCCAGGACTTGGCCATACCAGGTATATATGTTATTGTTAAGGTCTTTGTGTAAGTTTCATGTCCTTTTTTGCCCTTTTTTTTCCTTTAGGTTGTACAGCCCAGGACTTGGCCATACCAGGTATATATGTTATTGTTATGGTCTTTGTGTGTGTTTCATGTCTTTTTTGCCCCTTTTTTTTTCCTTTAGGTTGTGTGGCCCAGGACTTGGCCATACCAGGTATATATGTTATTGTTAAGGTCTTTGTGCAAGTGTCATGTCCTTTTTTTGCCCCTATTTTTTTCCTTTAGGTTGTGCGGCCCAGGACTTGGCCATACCAGGTATATATGTTATTGTTAAGGTCTTTGTGTGTGTCTCATGTTCTTTTTTTGCCCCTATTTTTTTCCTTTAGGTTGTGCGGCCCAGGAATTGGCCATACCAGGTATATATGTTATTGTTAAGGTCTTTGAGTAAGTGTCATGTCCTTTTTGTGCCCCTATTTTTTTCCTTTAGGTTGTACAGCCCAGGACTTGGCCATACCAGGTAAATATGTTATTGTTAAGGTCTTTGTGTGTGTTTCATGTCTTTTTTTTTGCCCCTTTTTTTTCTTTAGGTTGTGTGGCCCAGGACTTGGCCATACCAGGTATATATGTTATTGTTAAGGTCTTTGTGTAAGTCTCATGTCCTTTTTTTGCCCCTATTTTTTTCCTTTAGGTTGTGCGGCCCAGGACTTGGCCATACCAGGTATATATGTTATTGTTAAGGTCTTTGTGTAAGTTTCATGTCCTTTTTTGCTCCTATTTTTTTTCCTTTAGGTTGTACAGCCCAGGACTCGGCCATACCAGGTATATATGTTATTGTTAAGGTCTTTGTGCATTTCTCATGTCTTTTTGCCCCTATTTTTTTCCTTTAGGTTGTGCAGCCCAGGACTTGGCCATACCAGGTATATATGTTATTGTTAAGGTCTTTGTGCATGTCTCATGTCTTTTTGCCCCTATTTTTTTTCTTTAGGTTGTGCAGCCCAGGACTTGGCCATACCAGGTATATATGTTATTTAAGGTCTTTGTGCATGTCTCATGTCTTTTTGCCCCTTTTTTTTCTTTAGGTTGTGGAGCCCAGGACTTGGCCATACCAGGTATATATGTTATTGTTAAGGTCTTTGTGTAAGTCTCATGTCCTTTTTTTTTGCCGCTATTTTTTTCTTTAGGTTGTGCAGCCCAGGACTTGGCCATACCAGGTATATATGTTATTGTTAAGGTCTTTGTGTGTGTCTCATGTCCTTTTTTTGCCCCTATTTTTTTCCTTTAGGTTGTGCAGCCCAGGACTCGGCCATACCAGGTATATATGTTATTGTTAAGGTCTTTGTGCATTTCTCATGTCTTTTTGTCCCTATTTTTTTTTCTTTAGGTTGTGCAGCCCAGGACTTGGCCATACCAGGTATATATGTTATTGTTAAGGTCTTTGTGTGTGTCTCATGCCCTTTTTTTTGCCCCTATTTTTTTCCTTTAGGTTGTGCGGCCCAGGACTTGGCCATACCAGGTATATATGTTATTGTTAAGGTCTTTGTGTAAGTTTCATGTCCTTTTTTGCCCTTTTTTTTCCTTTAGGTTGTACAGCCCAGGACTTGGCCATACCAGGTATATATGTTATTGTTATGGTCTTTGTGTGTGTTTCATGTCTTTTTTTGCCCCTTTTTTTTTCCTTTAGGTTGTGTGGCCCAGGACTTGGCCATACCAGGTATATATGTTATTGTTAAGGTCTTTGTGCAAGTCTCATGTCCTTTTTTTGCCCCTATTTTTTTCATTTAGGTTGTGCAGCCCAGGACTCGGCCATACCAGGTATATATGTTATTGTTAAGGTCTTTGTGCATTTCTCATGTCTTTTTGTCCCTATTTTTTTTTCTTTAGGTTGTGCAGCCCAGAACTTGGCCATACCAGGTATCTATGTTATTGTTAAGGTCTTTGTGTGTGTCTCATGCCCTTTTTTTTGCCCCTTTTTTTTCCTTTAGGTTGTGCGGCCCAGGACTTGGCCATACCAGGTATATATGTTATTGTTAAGGTCTTTGTGTAAGTTTCATGTCCTTTTTTGCCCTTTTTTTTCCTTTAGGTTGTACAGCCCAGGACTTGGCCATACCAGGTATATATGTTATTGTTATGGTCTTTGTGTGTGTTTCATGTCTTTTTTTGCCCCTTTTTTTTTCCTTTAGGTTGTGTGGCCCAGGACTTGGCCATACCAGGTATATATGTTATTGTTAAGGTCTTTGTGTGTGTCTCATGTTCTTTTTTTGCCCCTATTTTTTTCCTTTAGGTTGTGCGGCCCAGGAATTGGCCATACCAGGTATATATGTTATTGTTAAGGTCTTTGTGCAAGTCTCATGTCCTTTTTTTGCCCCTATTTTTTTCCTTTAGGTTGTGCGGCCCAGGACTTGGCCATACCAGGTATATATGTTATTGTTAAGGTCTTTGTGTGTGTCTCATGTTCTTTTTTTGCCCCTATTTTTTTCCTTTAGGTTGTGCGGCCCAGGAATTGGCCATACCAGGTATATATGTTATTGTTAAGGTCTTTGAGTAAGTGTCATGTCCTTTTTTTGCCCCTATTTTTTTCCTTTAGGTTGTACAGCCCAGGACTTGGCCATACCAGGTATATATGTTATTGTTAAGGTCTTTGTGTGTGTTTCATGTCTTTTTTTTTGCCCCTTTTTTTTCTTTAGGTTGTGTGGCCTAGGACTTGGCCATACCAGGTATATATGTTATTGTTAAGGTCTTTGTGTAAGTCTCATGTCCTTTTTTTGCCCCTATTTTTTTCCTTTAGGTTGTGCGGCCCAGGACTTGGCCATACCAGGTATATATGTTATTGTTAAGGTCTTTGTGTAAGTTTCATGTCCTTTTTTGCTCCTATTTTTTTCCTTTAGGTTGTACAGCCCAGGACTCGGCCATACCAGGTATATATGTTATTGTTAAGGTCTTTGTGCATTTCTCATGTCTTTTTGCCCCTATTTTTTTCCTTTAGGTTGTGCAGCCCAGGACTTGGCCATACCAGGTATATATGTTATTGTTAAGGTCTTTGTGCATGTCTCATGCCCTTTTTTTGCCCCTATTTTTTTCCTTTAGGTTGTGCGGCCCAGGACTTGGCCATACCAGGTATATATGTTATTGTTAAGGTCTTTGTGTAAGTTTCATGTCCTTTTTTGCCCTTTTTTTTCCTTTAGGTTGTACAGCCCAGGACTTGGCCATACCAGGTATATATGTTATTGTTATGGTCTTTGTGTGTGTTTCATGTCTATTTTTGCCCCTTTTTTTTTCCTTTAGGTTGTGTGGCCCAGGACTTGGCCATACCAGGTATATATGTTATTGTTAAGGTCTTTGTGCAAGTGTCATGTCCTTTTTTTGCCCCTATTTTTTTCCTTTAGGTTGTGCGGCCCAGGACTTGGCCATACCAGGTATATATGTTATTGTTAAGGTCTTTGTGTGTGTCTCATGTTCTTTTTTTGCCCCTATTTTTTTCCTTTAGGTTGTGCGGCCCAGGAATTGGCCATACCAGGTATATATGTTATTGTTAAGGTCTTTGAGTAAGTGTCATGTCCTTTTTTTGCCCCTATTTTTTTCCTTTAGGTTGTACAGCCCAGGACTTGGCCATACCAGGTATATATGTTATTGTTAAGGTCTTTGTGTGTGTTTCATGTCTTTTTTTTTGCCCCTTTTTTTTTCTTTAGGTTGTGTGGCCCAGGACTTGGCCATACCAGGTATAAATGTTATTGTTAAGGTCTTTGTGTAAGTTTCATGTCCTTTTTTGCTCCTATTTTTTTTCCTTTAGGTTGTACAGCCCAGGACTCGGCCATACCAGGTATATATGTTATTGTTAAGGTCTTTGTGCATTTCTCATGTCTTTTTGCCCCTATTTTTTTCCTTTAGGTTGTGCAGCCCAGGACTTGGCCATACCAGGTATATATGTTATTGTTAAGGTCTTTGTGCATGTCTCATGTCTTTTTGCCCCTATTTTTTTTCTTTAGGTTGTGCAGCCCAGGACTTGGCCATACCAGGTATATATGTTATTTAAGGTCTTTGTGCATGTCTCATGTCTTTTTGCCCCTTTTTTTTCTTTAGGTTGTGCAGCCCAGGACTTGGCCATACCAGGTATATATGTTATTGTTAAGGTCTTTGTGTAAGTCTCATGTCCTTTTTTTTTGCCGCTATTTTTTTCTTTAGGTTGTGCAGCCCAGGACTTGGCCATACCAGGTATATATGTTATTGTTAAGGTCTTTGTGTGTGTCTCGTGTCCTTTTTTTGCCCCTATTTTTTTCCTTTAGGTTGTGCAGCCCAGGACTCGGCCATACCAGGTATATATGTTATTGTTAAGGTCTTTGTGCATTTCTCATGTCTTTTTGTCCCTATTTTTTTTTCTTTAGGTTGTGCAGCCCAGGACTTGGCCATACCAGGTATATATGTTATTGTTAAGGTCTTTGTGTGTGTCTCATGCCCTTTTTTTTGCCCCTATTTTTTTCCTTTAGGTTGTGCGGCCCAGGACATGGCCATACCAGGTATATATGTTATTGTTAAGGTCTTTGTGTAAGTTTCATGTCCTTTTTTGCCCTTTTTTTTCCTTTAGGTTGTACAGCCCAGGACTTGGCCATACCAGGTATATATGTTATTGTTATGGTCTTTGTGTGTGTTTCATGTCTTTTTTTGCCCCTTTTTTTTTCCTTTAGGTTGTGTGGCCCAGGACTTGGCCATACCAGGTATATATGTTATTGTTAAGGTCTTTGTGCAAGTCTCATGTCCTTTTTTTGCCCCTATTTTTTTCATTTAGGTTGTGCAGCCCAGGACTCGGCCATACCAGGTATATATGTTATTGTTAAGGTCTTTGTGCATTTCTCATGTCTTTTTGTCCCTATTTTTTTTTCTTTAGGTTGTGCAGCCCAGGACTTGGCCATACCAGGTATATATGTTATTGTTAAGGTCTTTGTGTGTGTCTCATGCCCTTTTTTTTGCCCCTTTTTTTTTCCTTTAGGTTGTGCGGCCCAGGACTTGGCCATACCAGGTATATATGTTATTGTTAAGGTCTTTGTGTAAGTTTCATGTCCTTTTTTGCCCTTTTTTTTCCTTTAGGTTGTACAGCCCAGGACTTGGCAATACCAGGTATATATGTTATTGTTATGGTCTTTGTGTGTGTTTCATGTCTTTTTTTGCCCCTTTTTTTTTCCTTTAGGTTGTGTGGCCCAGGACTTGGCCATACCAGGTATATATGTTATTGTTAAGGTCTTTGTGCAAGTGTCATGTCCTTTTTTTTGCCCCTATTTTTTTCCTTTAGGTTGTGCGGCCCAGGACTTGGCCATACCAGGTATATATGTTATTGTTAAGGTCTTTGTGTGTGTCTCATGTTCTTTTTTTGCCCCTATTTTTTTCCTTTAGGTTGTGCGGCCCAGGAATTGGCCATACCAGGTATATATGTTATTGTTAAGGTCTTTGAGTAAGTGTCATGTCCTTTTTTGCCCCTATTTTTTTCCTTTAGGTTGTACAGCCCAGGACTTGGCCATACCAGGTATATATGTTATTGTTAAGGTCTTTGTGTGTGTTTCATGTCTTTTTTTTGCCCCTTTTTTTTTCTTTAGGTTGTGTGGCCCAGGACTTGGCCATACCAGGTATATATGTTATTGTTAAGGTCTTTGTGTAAGTCTCATGTCCTTTTTTTGCCCCTATTTTTTTCCTTTAGGTTGTGCGGCCCAGGACTTGGCCATACCAGGTATATATGTTATTGTTAAGGTCTTTGTGTAAGTTTCATGTCCTTTTTTGCTCCTATTTTTTTTCCTTTAGGTTGTACAGCCCAGGACTCGGCCATACCAGGTATATATGTTATTGTTAAGGTCTTTGTGCATTTCTCATGTCTTTTTGCCCCTATTTTTTTCCTTTAGGTTGTGCAGCCCAGGACTTGGCCATACCAGGTATATATGTTATTGTTAAGGTCTTTGTGCATGTCTCATGTCTTTTTGCCCCTATTTTTTTTCTTTAGGTTGTGCAGCCCAGGACTTGGCCATACCAGGTATATATGTTATTTAAGGTCTTTGTGCATGTCTCATGTCTTTTTGCCCCTTTTTTTTCTTTAGGTTGTGCAGCCCAGGACTTGGCCATACCAGGTATATATGTTATTGTTAAGGTCTTTGTGTAAGTCTCATGTCCTTTTTTTTTGCCGCTATTTTTTTCTTTAGGTTGTGCAGCCCAGGACTTGGCCATACCAGGTATATATGTTATTGTTAAGGTCTTTGTGTGTGTCTCATGTCCTTTTTTTGCCCCTATTTTTTTCCTTTAGGTTGTGCAGCCCAGGACTCGGCCATACCAGGTATATATGTTATTGTTAAGGTCTTTGTGCATTTCTCATGTCTTTTTGTCCCTATTTTTTTTTCTTTAGGTTGTGCAGCCCAGGACTTGGCCATACCAGGTATATATGTTATTGTTAAGGTCTTTGTGTGTGTCTCATGCCCTTTTTTTTGCCCCTATTTTTTTCCTTTAGATTGTGCGGCCCAGGACTTGGCCATACCAGGTATATATGTTATTGTTAAGGTCTTTGTGTAAGTTTCATGTCCTTTTTTGCCCTTTTTTTTCCTTTAGGTTGTACAGCCCAGGACTTGGCCATACCAGGTATATATGTTATTGTTATGGTCTTTGTGTGTGTTTCATGTCTTTTTTTGCCCCTTTTTTTTTCCTTTAGGTTGTGTGGCCCAGGACTTGGCCATACCAGGTATATATGTTATTGTTAAGGTCTTTGTGCAAGTCTCATGTCCTTTTTTTGCCCCTATTTTTTTCATTTAGGTTGTGCAGCCCAGGACTCGGCCATACCAGGTATATATGTTATTGTTAAGGTCTTTGTGCATTTCTCATGTCTTTTTGTCCCTATTTTTTTTTCTTTAGGTTGTGCAGCCCAGAACTTGGCCATACCAGGTATATATGTTATTGTTAAGGTCTTTGTGTGTGTCTCATGCCCTTTTTTTTGCCCCTTTTTTTTTCCTTTAGGTTGTGCGGCCCAGGACTTGGCCATACCAGGTA
Source organism: Mytilus edulis (assembly GCF_963676685.1). NCBI lineage: Eukaryota > Metazoa > Mollusca > Bivalvia > Mytilida > Mytilidae > Mytilus > Mytilus edulis. The sequence goes on from NC_092347.1 coordinate 50,462,946, forward strand.
TATATGTTATTGTTAAGGTCTTTGTGTGTGTCTCATGTTCTTTTTTTGCCCCTATTTTTTTCCTTTAGGTTGTGCGGCCCAGGAATTGGCCATACCAGGTATATATGTTATTGTTAAGGTCTTTGAGTAAGTGTCATGTCCTTTTTTTGCCCCTATTTTTTTCCTTTAGGTTGTACAGCCCAGGACTTGGCCATACCAGGTATATATGTTATTGTTAAGGTCTTTGTGTGTGTTTCATGTCTTTTTTTTTGCCCCTTTTTTTTCTTTAGGTTGTGTGGCCTAGGACTTGGCCATACCAGGTATATATGTTATTGTTAAGGTCTTTGTGTAAGTCTCATGTCCTTTTTTGACCCTATTTTTTTCCTTTAGGTTGTGCGGCCCAGGACTTGGCCATACCAGGTATATATGTTATTGTTAAGGTCTTTGTGTAAGTTTCATGTCCTTTTTTGCTCCTATTTTTTTCCTTTAGGTTGTACAGCCCAGGACTCGGCCATACCAGGTATATATGTTATTGTTAAGGTCTTTGTGCATTTCTCATGTCTTTTTGCCCCTATTTTTTTCCTTAAGGTTGTGCAGCCCAGGACTTGGCCATACCAGGTATATATGTTATTGTTAAGGTCTTTGTGCATGTCTCATGCCCTTTTTTTGCCCCTATTTTTTTCCTTTAGGTTGTGCGGCCCAGGACTTGGCCATACCAGGTATATATGTTATTGTTAAGGTCTTTGTGTAAGTTTCATGTCCTTTTTTGCCCTTTTTTTTCCTTTAGGTTGTACAGCCCAGGACTTGGCCATACCAGGTATATATGTTATTGTTATGGTCTTTGTGTGTGTTTCATGTCTATTTTTGCCCCTTTTTTCTTCCTTTAGGTTGTGTGGCCCAGGACTTGGCCATACCAGGTATATATGTTATTGTTAAGGTCTTTGTGCAAGTGTCATGTCCTTTTTTTGCCCCTATTTTTTTCCTTTAGGTTGTGCGGCCCAGGACTTGGCCATACCAGGTATATATGTTATTGTTAAGGTCTTTGTGTGTGTCTCATGTTCTTTTTTTGCCCCTATTTTTTTCCTTTAGGTTGTGCGGCCCAGGAATTGGCCATACCAGGTATATATGTTATTGTTAAGGTCTTTGAGTAAGTGTCATGTCCTTTTTTTGCCCCTATTTTTTTCCTTTAGGTTGTACAGCCCAGGACTTGGCCATACCAGGTATATATGTTATTGTTAAGGTCTTTGTGTGTGTTTCATGTCTTTTTTTTTGCCCCTTTTTTTTCTTTAGGTTGTGTGGCCCAGGACTTGGCCATACCAGGTATAAATGTTATTGTTAAGGTCTTTGTGTAAGTCTCATGTCCTTTTTTTGCCCCTATTTTTTTCCTTTAGGTTGTGCGGCCCAGGACTTGGCCATACCAGGTATATATGTTATTGTTAAGGTCTTTGTGTAAGTTTCATGTCCTTTTTTGCTCCTATTTTTTTTCCTTTAGGTTGTACAGCCCAGGACTCGGCCATACCAGGTATATATGTTATTGTTAAGGTCTTTGTGCATTTCTCATGTCTTTTTGCCCCTATTTTTTTCCTTTAGGTTGTGCAGCCCAGGACTTGGCCATACCAGGTATATATGTTATTGTTAAGGTCTTTGTGTAAGTTTCATGTCCTTTTTTGCCCTTTTTTTTCCTTTAGGTTGTACAGCCCAGGACTTGGCCATACCAGGTATATATGTTATTGTTATGGTCTTTGTGTGTGTTTCATGTCTTTTTTTGCCCCTTTTTTTTTCCTTTAGGTTGTGTGGCCCAGGACTTGGCCATACCAGGTATATATGTTATTGTTAAGGTCTTTGTGCAAGTCTCATGTCCTTTTTTTGCCCCTATTTTTTTCATTTAGGTTGTGCAGCCCAGGACTCGGCCATACCAGGTATATATGTTATTGTTAAGGTCTTTGTGCATTTCTCATGTCTTTTTGTCCCTATTTTTTTTTCTTTAGGTTGTGCAGCCCAGGACTTGGCCATACCAGGTATATATGTTATTGTTAAGGTCTTTGTGTGTGTCTCATGCCCTTTTTTTTGCCCCTTTTTTTTCCCTTTAGGTTGTGCGGCCCAGGACTTGGCCATACCAGGTATATATGTTATTGTTAAGGTCTTTGTGTAAGTTTCATGTCCTTTTTTGCCCTTTTTTTTCCTTTAGGTTGTACAGCCCAGGACTTGGCCATACCAGGTATATATGTTATTGTTATGGTCTTTGTGTGTGTTTCATGTCTTTTTTTGCCCCTTTTTTTTTCCTTTAGGTTGTGTGGCCCAGGACTTGGCCATACCAGGTATATATGTTATTGTTAAGGTCTTTGTGCAAGTCTCATGTCCTTTTTTTGCCCCTATTTTTTTCCTTTAGGTTGTGCGGCCCAGGACTTGGCCATACCAGGTATATATGTTATTGTTAAGGTCTTTGTGTGTGTCTCATGTTCTTTTTTTGCCCCTATTTTTTTCCTTTAGGTTGTGCGGCCCAGGAATTGGCCATACCAGGTATATATGTTATTGTTAAGGTCTTTGAGTAAGTGTCATGTCCTTTTTTTGCCCCTATTTTTTTCCTTTAGGTTGTACAGCCAAGGACTTGGCCATACCAGGTATATATGTTATTGTTAAGGTCTTTGTGTGTGTTTCATGTCTTTTTTTTTGCCCCTTTTTTTTCTTTAGGTTGTGTGGCCCAGGACTTGGCCATACCAGGTATATATGTTATTGTTAAGGTCTTTGTGTGTGTCTCATGTTCTTTTTTTGCCCCTATTTTTTTCCTTTAGGTTGTGCGGCCCAGGAATTGGCCATACCAGGTATATATGTTATTGTTAAGGTCTTTGAGTAAGTGTCATGTCCTTTTTTTGCCCCTATTTTTTTCCTTTAGGTTGTACAGCCCAGGACTTGGCCATACCAGGTATATATGTTATTGTTAAGGTCTTTGTGTGTGTTTCATGTCTTTTTTTTTGCCCCTTTTTTTTTCTTTAGGTTGTGTGGCCCAGGACTTGGCCATACCAGGTATAAATGTTATTGTTAAGGTCTTTGTGTAAGTCTCATGTCCTTTTTTTGCCCCTATTTTTTTCCTTTAGGTTGTGCGGCCCAGGACTTGGCCATACCAGGTATATATGTTATTGTTAAGGTCTTTGTGTAAGTTTCATGTCCTTTTTTGCTCCTATTTTTTTTCCTTTAGGTTGTACAGCCCAGGACTCGGCCATACCAGGTATATATGTTATTGTTAAGGTCTTTGTGCATTTCTCATGTCTTTTTGCCCCTATTTTTTTCCTTTAGGTTGTGCAGCCCAGGACTTGGCCATACCAGGTATATATGTTATTTAAGGTCTTTGTGCATGTCTCATGTCTTTTTGCCCCTTTTTTTTCTTTAGGTTGTGCAGCCCAGGACTTGGCCATACCAGGTATATATGTTATTGTTAAGGTCTTTGTGTAAGTCTCATGTCCTTTTTTTTTGCCCCTATTTTTTTCTTTAGGTTGTGCAGCCCAGGACTCGGCCATACCAGGTATATATGTTATTGTTAAGGTCTTTGTGCATGTCTCATGTCTTTTTGCCCCTTTTTTTTTCTTTAGGTTGTGCAGCCCAGGACTTGGCCATACCAGGTATATATGTTATTGTTAAGGTCTTTGTGTGTGTCTCATGTTCTTTTTTTGCCCCTATTTTTTTCCTTTAGGTTGTGCGGCCCAGGAATTGGCCATACCAGGTATATATGTTATTGTTAAGGTCTTTGTGTAAGTTTCATGTCCTTTTTTTGCCCCTATTTTTTTCCTTTAGGTTGTACAGCCCAGGACTTGGCCATACCAGGTATATATGTTATTGTTAAGGTCTTTCTGTGTGTTTCATGTCTTTTTTTGCCCCTTTTTTTTCCTTTAGGTTGTGTGGCCCAGGACTTGGCCATACCAGGTATATATGTTATTGTTAAGGTCTTTGTGTAAGTCTCATGTCCTTTTTTTGCCCCTATTTTTTTCCTTTAGGTTGTGCAGCCCAGGACTTGGCCATACCAGGTATATATGTTATTGTTAAGGTCTTTGTGCATGTCTCATGTCTTTTTGCCCCTATTTTTTTTTCTTTAGGTTGTGCAGCCCAGGACTTGGCCATACCAGGTATATATGTTATTGTTAAGGTCTTTGTGCATGTCTCATGTCTTTTTGCCCCTTTTTTTCCCTTAGGTTGTGCAGCCCAGGACTTGGCCATACCAGGTATATATGTTATTGTTAAGGTCTTTGTGTAAGTTTCATGTCCTTTTTTTGCCCCTATTTTTTTTCTTTAGGTCGTGCAGCCCAGGACTCGGCCATACCAGGTATATATGTTATTGTTAAGGTCTTTGTACATTTCTCATGTCTTTTTGCCCCCTTTTTTTTTTCTTTAGGTTGTGCAGCCCAGGACTTGGCCATTCCAGGTATATATGTTATTGTTAAGGTCTTTGTGCATGTCTCATGTCTTTTTGCCCCTTTTTTTTTCTTTAGGTGGTACAGCCCAGGACTTGGCCATACCAGGTATATATGTTATTGTTAAGGTCTTTGTGTGTGTCTCATGTCCTTTTTTTGCCCCTATTTTTTTCCTTTAGGTTGTGGGGCCCAGGAATTGGCCATACCAGGTATATATGTTATTGTTAAGGTCTTTGAGTAAGTGTCATGTCCTTTTTTTGCCCCTATTTTTTTCCTTTAGGTTGTACAGCCCAGGACTTGGCCATACCAGGTATATATGTTATTGTTAAGGTCTTTGTGTGTGTTTCATGTCTTTTTTTTTTGCCCCTTTTTTTTTCTTTAGGTTGTGCAGCCCAGGACTTAGCCATACCAGGTATATATGTTATTGTTAAGGTCTTTGTGTAAGTCTCATGTCCTTTTTTTGCCCCTATTTTTTTCCTTTAGGTTGTGCAGCCCAGGACTTGGCCATATCAGGTATATATGTTATTGTTAAGGTCTTTATGCATGTCTCATGTCTTTTTGCCCCTATTTTTTTCTCTTTAGGTTGTGTAGCCCAGGACTCGGCCATACCAGGTATATATGTTATTGTTAAGGTCTTTGTGCATTTCTCATGTCTTTTTGCCCCTATTTTTTTCTCTTTATGTTGTGCAGCACAGGACTTGGCCATACCAGGTATATATGTTATTGTTAAGGTCTTTGTGTGTGTCTCATGTCTTTTTGCCCCTTTTTTTTTTCCTTTAGGTTGTGCGGCCCAGGAATTGGCCATACCAGGTATATATGTTATTGTTAAGGTCTTTGTGCATGTCTCATGTCTTTTTGCCCCTATTTTTTTTTCTTTAGGTTGTGCAGCCCAGGACTTGGCCATACCAGGTATATATGTTATTGTTAAGGTCTTTGTGCATGTCTCATGTCTTTTTGCCCCTTTTTTTTCTTTAGGTTGTGCAGCCCAGGACTTGGCCATACCAGGTATATATGTTATTGTTAAGGTCTTTGTGTAAGTCTCATGTCCTTTTTTTGCCCCTATTTTTTTCCTTTAGGTTGTGCAGCCCAGGACTCGGCCATACCAGGTATATATGTTATTGTTAAGGTCTTTGTGCATTTCTCATGTCTTTTTGCCCCTATTTTTTTTTTCTTTAGGTTGTGCAGCCCAGGACTTGGCCATACCAGGTATATATGTTATTGTTAAGGTCTTTGTGTGTGTCTCATGTCCTTTTTTTGCCCCTATTTTTTTCCTTTAGGTTGTGCGGCCCAGGACTCGGCCATACCAGGTATATATGTTATTGTTAAGGTCTTTGTGCATTTCTCATGTCTTTTTGTCCCTATTTTTTTTCTTTAGGTTGTGCAGCCCAGGACTTGGCCATACCAGGTATATATGTTATTGTTAAGGTCTTTGTGTAAGTTTCATGTCCTTTTTTGCCCTTTTTTTTCCTTTAGGTTGTACAGCCCAGGACTTGGCCATACCAGGTATATATGTTATTGTTATGGTCTTTGTGTGTGTTTCATGTCTTTTTGTTGCCCCTTTTTTTTTCCTTTAGGTTGTGTGGCCCAGGACTTGGCCATACCAGGTATATATGTTATTGTTAAGGTCTTTGTGTAAGTTTCATGTCCTTTTTTTACCCCTATTTTTTCCTTTAGGTTGTGCAGCCCAGGACTCGGCCATACCAGGTATATATGTTATTGTTAAGGTCTTTGTGCATTTCTCATGTCTTTTTGTCCCTATTTTTTTTCTTTAGGTTGTGCAGCCCAGGACTTGGCCATACCAGGTATATATGTTATTGTTAAGGTCTTTGTGTGTGTCTCATGTCCTTTTTTTGCCCCTATTTTTTTCCTTTAGGTTGTGCGGCCCAGGACTTGGCCATACCAGGTATATATGTTATTGTTAAGGTCTTTGTGTAAGTTTCATGTCCTTTTTTGCCCCTATTTTTTTCCTTTAGGTTGTACAGCCAAGGACTTGGCCATACCAGGTATATATGTTATTGTTAAGGTCTTTATGCATTTCTCATGTCTTTTTGCCCCTATTTTTTTTTCTTTAGGTTGTGCAGCCCAGGACTTGGCCATACCAGGTATATATGTTATTGTTAAGGTCTTTGTGTGTGTCTCATGTTCTTTTTTTGCCCCTATTTTTTTCCTTTAGGTTGTGCGGCCCAGGAATTGGCCATACCAGGTATATATGTTATTGTTAAGGTCTTTGTGTAAGTTTCATGTCCTTTTTTTGCCCCTATTTTTTCCTTTAGGTTGTGCAGCCCAGGACTCGGCCATACCAGGTATATATGTTATTGTTAAGGTCTTTGTGCATTTCTCATGTCTTTTTGTCCCTATTTTTTTTCTTTAGGTTGTGCAGCCCAGGACTTGGCCATACCAGGTATATATGTTATTGTTAAGGTCTTTGTGTGTGTTTCATGTCTTTTTTTGCCTCTTTTTTTTCCTTTAGGTTGTGTGGCCCAGGACTTGGCCATACCAGGTATATATGTTATTGTTAAGGTCTTTGTGTAAGTCTCATGTCCTTTTTTTTGCCCCTATTTTTTTCTTTAGGTTGTGCAGCGCAGGACTCGGCCATACCAGGTATATATGTTATTGTTAAGGTCTTTGTGCATTTCTCATGTCTTTTTGCCCCTATTTTTTTTTTTTAGGTTGTGCAGCCCAGGACTTGGCCATACCAGGTATATATGTTATTGTTAAGGTCTTTGTGTGTGTCTCATGTCCTTTTTTTTGCCCCTATTTTTTTCCTTTAGGTTGTGCGGCCCAGGACTTGGCCATACCAGGTATATATGTTATTGTTAAGGTCTTTGTGTAAGTTTCATGTCCTTTTTTGCCCTTTCTTTTTCCTTTAGGTTGTACAGCCCAGGACTTGGCCATACCAGGTATATATGTTATTGTTAAGGTCTTTGTGTGTGTTTCATGTCTTTTTTTTGCCCCTTTTTTTTCCCTTTAGGTTGTGTGGCCCAGGACTTGGCCATACCAGGTATATATGTTATTGTTAAGGTCTTTGTGCAAGTCTCATGTCCTTTTTTTGCCCCTATTTTTTTCCTTTAGGTTGTGCGGCCCAGGACTTGGCCATACCAGGTATATATGTTATTGTTAAGGTCTTTGTGTGTGTCTCATGTTCTTTTTTTGCCCCTATTTTTTTCTTTTAGGTTGTGCGGCCCAGGAATTGGCCATACCAGGTATATATGTTATTGTTAAGGTCTTTGAGTAAGTGTCATGTCCTTTTTTTGCCCCTATTTTTTTCCTTTAGGTTGTACAGCCCAGGACTTGGCCATACCAGGTATATATGTTATTGTTAAGGTCTTTGTGTGTGTTTCATGTCTTTCTTTTGCCCCTTTTTTTTTTCTTTAGGTTGTGTGGCCCAGGACTTGGCCATACCAGGTATATATGTTATTGTTAAGGTCTTTGTGTAAGTCTCATGTCCTTTTTTTGCCCCTATTTTTTTCCTTTAGGTTGTGCGGCCCAGGACTTGGCCATACCAGGTATATATGTTATTGTTAAGGTCTTTGTGTAAGTTTCATGTCCTTTTTTGCTCCTATTTTTTTCCTTTAGGTTGTACAGCCCAGGACTTGGCCATACCAGGTATATATGTTATTGTTAAGGTCTTTGTGCATTTCTCATGTCTTTTTGCCCCTATTTTTTTCCTTTAGGTTGTGCAGCCCAGGACTTGGCCATACCAGGTATATATGTTATTGTTAAGGTCTTTGTGTGTGTCTCATGTTCTTTTTTTGCCCCTATTTTTTTCCTTTAGGTTGTGCAGCCCAGGACTTGGCCATACCAGGTATATATGTTATTGTTAAGGTCTTTGTGCATGTCTCATGTCTTTTTGCCCCTATTTTTTTTTCTTTAGGTTGTGCAGCCCAGGACTTGGCCATACCAGGTATATATGTTATTGTTAAGGTCTTTGTGCATGTCTCATGTCTTTTTGCCCCTTTTTTTCTTTAGGTTGTGCAGCCCAGGACTTGGCCATACCAGGTATATATGTTATTGTTAAGGTCTTTGTGTAAGTCTCATGTCCTTTTTTTTGCCCCTATTTTTTTCTTTAGGTTGTGCAGCTCAGGACTCGGCCATACCAGGTATATATGTTATTGTTAAGGTCTTTGTGCATTTCTCATGTCTTTTTGCCCCTATTTTTTTTTCTTTAGGTTGTGCAGCCCAGGACTTGGCCATATCAGGTATATATGTTATTGTTAAGGTCTTTGTGTGTGTCTCATGTCCTTTTTTTGCCCCTATTTTTTTCCTTTAGGTTGTGCGGCCCAGGACTTGGCCATACCAGGTATATATGTTATTGTTAAGGTCTTTGTGTAAGTTTCATGTCCTTTTTTTGCCCCTATTTTTTTCCTTTAGGTTGTGCAGCCCAGGACTCGGCCATACGAGGTATATATGTTATTGTTAAGGTCTTTGTGCATTTCTCATGTCTTTTTGTCCCTATTTTTTTTTCTTTAGGTTGTGCAGCCCAGGACTTGGCCATACCAGGTATATATGTTATTGTTAAGGTCTTTGTGTGTGTCTCATGTCCTTTTTTGCCCCTATTTTTTTCCTTTAGGTTGTGCGGCCCAGGACTTGGCCATACCAGGTATATATGTTATTGTTAAGGTCTTTGTGTAAGTTTCATGTCCTTTTTTGCCCCTATTTTTTTCCTTTAGGTTGTACAGCCCAGGACTTGGCCATACCAGGTATATATGTTATTGTTAAGGTCTTTGTGCATTTCTCATGTCTTTTTGCCCCTATTTTTTTTTCTTTAGGTTGTGCAGCCCAGGACTTGGCCATACCAGGTATATATGTTATTGTTAAGGTCTTTGTGTGTGTCTCATGTTCTTTTTTTGCCCCTATTTTTTTCCTTTAGGTTGTGCAGCCCAGGACTTGGCCATACCAGGTATATATGTTATTGTTAAGGTCTTTGTGTAAGTCTCATGTCCTTTTTTTTTGCCCCTATCTTTTTCTTTAGGTTGTGCAGCCCAGGACTCGGCCATACCAGGTATATATGTTATTGTTAAGGTCTTTGTGCATTTCTCATGTCTTTTTGCCCCTATTTTTTTTCCTTTAGGTTGTGCAGCCCAGGACTTGGCCATACCAGGTATATATGTTATTGTTAAGGTCTTTGTGTGTGTCTCATGTCCTTTTTTTGCCCCTATTTTTTTCCTTTAGGTTGTGCGGCCCAGGACTTGGCCATACCAGGTATATATGTTATTGTTAAGGTCTTTGTGTAAGTTTCATGTCCTTTTTTTGCCCCTATTTTTTTCCTTTAGGTTGTGCAGCCCAGGACTTGGCCATACCAGGTATATATGTTATTGTTAAGGTCTTTGTGTGTGTCTCATGTTCTTTTTTTGCCCCTATTTTTTTCCTTTAGGTTGTGCGGCCCAGGAATTGGCCATACCAGGTATATATGTTATTGTTAAGGTCTTTGTGTAAGTTTCATGTCCTTTTTTTGCCCCTATTTTTTTCCTTTAGGTTGTACAGCCCAGGACTTGGCCATACCAGGTATATATGTTATTGTTAAGGTCTTTGTGTGTGTTTCATGTCTTTTTTTGCCCCTTTTTTTTCCTTTAGGTTGTGTGGCCCAGGACTTGGCCATACCAGGTATATATGTTATTGTTAAGGTCTTTGTGTAAGTCTCATGTCCTTTTTCTGCCCCTATTTTTTTCCTTTAGGTTGTTCAGCCCAGGACTTGGCCATACCAGGTATATTTGTTATTGTTAAGGTCTTTGTGTGTGTCTCATGTCCTTTTTTTGCCCCTATTTTTTTCCTTTAGGTTGGGCAGCCCAGGACTCGGCCATACCAGGTATATATGTTATTGTTAAGGTCTTTGTGCATTTCTCATGTCTTTTTGTCCCTATTTTTTTTCTTTAGGTTGTGCAGCCCAGGACTTGGCCATACCAGGTATATATGTTATTGTTAAGGTCTTTGTGTAAGTTTCATGTCCTTTTTTGCCCTTTTTTTTTCCTTTAGGTTGTACAGCCCAGGACTTGGCCATACCAGGTATATATGTTATTGTTATGGTCTTTGTGTGTGTTTCATGTCTTTTTGTTGCCCCTTTTTTTTTCCTTTAGGTTGTGTGGCCCAGGACTTGGCCATACCAGGTATATATGTTATTGTTAAGGTCTTTGTGTAAGTTTCATGTCCTTTTTTTGCCCCTATTTTTTCCTTTAGGTTGTGCAGCCCAGGACTCGGCCATACCAGGTATATATGTTATTGTTAAGGTCTTTGTGCATTTCTCATGTCTTTTTGTCCCTATTTTTTTTCTTTAGGTTGTGCAGCCCAGGACTTGGCCATACCAGGTATATATGTTATTGTTAAGGTCTTTGTGTGTGTCTCATGTCCTTTTTTTGCCCCTATTTTTTTCCTTTAGGTTGTGCGGCCCAGGACTTGGCCATACCAGGTATATATGTTATTGTTAAGGTCTTTGTGTAAGTTTCATGTCCTTTTTTGCCCCTATTTTTTTCCTTTAGGTTGTACAGCCCAGGACTTGGCCATACCAGGTATATATGTTATTGTTATGGTCTTTATGCATTTCTCATGTCTTTTTGCCCCTATTTTTTCTTCTTTAGGTTGTGCAGCCCAGGACTTGGCCATACCAGGTATATATGTTATTGTTAAGGTCTTTGTGTGTGTCTCATGTTCTTTTTTTGCCCCTATTTTTTTCCTTTAGGTTGTGCGGCCCAGGAATTGGCCATACCAGGTATATATGTTATTGTTAAGGTCTTTGTGTAAGTCTCATGTCCTTTTTTTTGCCCCTATTTTTTTCTTTAGGTTGTGCAGCTCAGGACTCGGCCATACCAGGTATATATGTTATTGTTAAGGTCTTTGTGCATTTCTCATGTCTTTTTGCCCCTATTTTTTTTCTTTAGGTTGTGCAGCCCAGGACTTGGCCATACCAGGTATATATGTTATTGTTAAGGTCTTTGTGTGTGTCTCATGTCCTTTTTTTTTGCCCCTATTTTTTTCCTTTAGGTTGTGCGGCCCAGGACTTGGCCATACCAGGTATATATGTTATTGTTAAGGTCTTTGTGTAAGTTTCATGTCCTTTTTTGCCCTTTCTTTTTCCTTTAGGTTGTACAGGCCAGGACTTGGCCATACCAGGTATATATGTTATTGTTAAGGTCTTTGTGTGTGTTTCATGTCTTTTTTTTGCCCCTTTTTTTTCCCTTTAGGTTGTGTGGCCCAGGACTTGGCCATACCAGGTATATATGTTATTGTTAAGGTCTTTGTGTAAGTCTCATATCCTTTTTTTGCCCCTATTTTTTTCCTTTAGGTTGTGCGGCCCAGGACTTGGCCATACCAGGTATATATGTTATTGTTAAGGTCTTTGTGTAAGTTTCATGTCCTTTTTTGCCCCTATTTTTTTCCTTTAGGTTGTACAGCCCAGGACTTGGCCATACCAGGTATATATGTTATTGTTAAGGTCTTTGTGCATTTCTCATGTCTTTTTGCCCCTATTTTTTTTTCTTTAGGTTGTGCAGCCCAGGACTTGGCCATACCAGGTATATATGTTATTGTTAAGGTCTTTGTGTGTGTCTCATGTCCTTTTTTTGCCCCTATTTTTTTCCTTTAGGTTGTGCGGCCCAGGACTTGGCCATACCAAGTATATGTGTTATTGTTAAGGTCTTTGTGTAAGTTTCATGTCCTTTTTTTGCCCCTATTTTTTTCCTTTAGGTTGTGCAGCCCAGGACTCGGCCATACCAGGTATATATGTTATTGTTAAGTTCTTTGTGCATTTCTCATGTCTTTTTGTCCCTATTTTTTTTTTCTTTAGGTTGTGCAGCCCAGGACTTGGCCATACCAGGTATATATGTTATTGTTAAGGTCTTTGTGTGTGTCTCATGTCCTTTTTTTGCCCCTATTTTTTTCTTTTAGGTTGTGCGGCCCAGGACTTGGCCATACCAGGTATATATGTTATTGTTAAGGTCTTTGTGTAAGTTTCATGTCCTTTTTTGCCCCTTTTTTTTCCCTTTAGGTTGTACAGCCCAGGACTTGGCCATACCAGGTATATATGTTATTGTTAAGGTCTTTGTGCATTTCTCATGTCTTTTTGCCCCTATTTTTTTTCTTTAGGTTGTGCAGCCCAGGACTTGGCCATACCAGGTATATATGTTATTGTTAAGGTCTTTGTGTGTGTCTCATGTTCTTTTTTTGCCCCTATTTTTTTCCTTTAGGTTGTGCGGCCCAGGAATTGGCCATACCAGGTATATATGTTATTGTTAAGGTCTTTGTGTAAGTGTCATGTCCTTTTTTTGCCCATATTTTTTTCCTTTAGGTTGTACTGCCCAGGACTTGGCCATACCAGGTATATATGTTAGGGAGCTACCATTTGATTTTTATGGGGGGGCTAGGATGAAATTTGAAAAAAATAGGCAGGACAGGAGTTTTGAGTAAAACAAAAAGGCAGGATGAGACACTTTGCAAAAAAAAAGGCAGGATGACAATTTAGGTAAAGAAAGTCAGGATAAACTAATAAAAAGAAGGGCAGGACCGAATAGAGTGAAAAATAAAAAGGCAGGACAGAGATTACAACTAAAAAAAAATGCAGGACAAAAATTTTCATCCTAGCCCCCCCCATAAAAATCAAATGGTAGCCCCCTTATTGTTAAGGTCTTTGTGTGTGTTTCATGTCTTTTTTTGCCCCTTTTTTTTTTCTTTAGGTTGTGTGGCCCAGGACTTGGCCATACCAGGTATATATGTTATTGTTAAGGTCTTTGTGTAAGTCTCATGTCCTTTTTTTGCCCCTATTTTTTTCTTTAGGTTGTGCAGCCCAGGACTTGGCCATACCAGGTATATATGTTATTGTTAAGGCTTTGTGTAAGTCTCATGTCCTTTTTTTGCCCCTATTTTTTTCCTTTAGGTTGTGCAGCCCAGGACTCGGCCATACCAGGTATATATGTTATTGTTAAGGTCTTTGTGCATTTTTCATGTCTTTTTGCCCCTATTTTTTTTCTTTAGGTTGTGCAGAAATTAAGAAACACTAGGGTGAGGGGGGACTATAATTACAGCAAGATTTATTCTTATAAGAGGAGATAATTCTGTAATAATTGCAGATAATTTTTTAGCAGTTGAAATTGAAATTATGAAAGGTCAAGGAACTATTACAGCAAGATTTATTCATTCAAAAATAGATAACTCTGTAATAAATGCTGATAATTTTTTTGCAGTTGATATTCAAATCATAAAACCCTTTGATTATGTTTTCCATGTTTTGAATTAATTTAACAAACTAATGTTAATATACTACTGTGTACATGCAGTAAGAAAGCAGAACAATATTTAGTAAATGTAATGTTGACAACAGAAATGGATTTAAATAAATAATGGATCTATTTTAATTATTTTTTAGGCTCTTCCTTTGACATGTTTTTATGGTATTTGGGAATAAGACTTGGTGGTCAAATACAGCAAAATCAAAGGTAGGTACCAGTATTTTGTTTTTGAAAAGAATACTGTAGATTCATTTATTTTTGTGGATTGTGGAATACCTGTACTTTCGTGGATATATGATTTTGTTGTTTTGATTCTGCAAACAAACCTATATAAATTTGCTATTGTTTGAACATTTAAATCTGTGGTTCATCTGTTACCCACATAATCCAGGGAAATTTGTATCCATCAAATAACATTAGATACATAGTGTGCTAGTGACCTAATACGGTATATATGGGGTCAGTAAATTCTATATGGGATAAGAGCGAAGCTGGAATCCCCAAATGGAGTTTACTAATATAAAAAAAGATGTGGTATGATTGACAATGAGACAACTATCCACAAAAGACCAAAATGACACAGACATTAACAACTATAGGTTACCGTACGGCCTTCAACAATGAGCAAAGCCCATACCCCATAGTGAGCTATATAAGGCCACGATAAGACAATGTAAAACAATTGAAACGAGAAAACTAACGGTCTTATTTATGTAAAAAAATAAACGAAAAACAAATATGTAACACATAAACAAACGACAACCACTGAATTACAGGCTCCTGACTTGGGACAGGCACATACATAAATAATGTGGCGAGGGTTAAACTCCATATATATCGTATTACATCACTAGCACACTATAATGTAACGAATTTATCTTACCGACTATCTTAACATGTGAAATTTAGACTAGTGACCTATCAAAATGAGCAAGTCTTCAATACTGTTAGCATTTAGAACCTACTTCTATCGATCCTACAAAAACAACATTTAGAACCTACTTCTATTGATCCTACAAAAACAGATGCCAAAAGTAACAACTTGTTAGGTGTAATTGTGTTTTATGAATTTATTTCAATCTTAATCATCAATTTCTTTGTCTGTTGATTTTTTCTCAGTACCATTTTAATTTTATAAAGGGATGTAACATCATCAGACCTCATTTTGCCATCATGTTCAAGCACCATATTTATTCATGTACCATACACCACCTTTTGGAACAAGACTGCAGTGACATGATTGCTTTAATTTAGTACTGTTGTACAAAAATTTCAATTTTCCCTATTCAATCATGTTTTCAACATTAAAACCTACAATATTTAGAACTAACCGTTTTTATTGGAATTTTTCGTTAATGGTCTTCTGCTGTTAAGATCCATCTAATCATTTTAGTATATCATAGACAACTAATGGAGAGAATTAGGCATAAAAAATGTCAAACCCTGACACTTTAATAACAAAATATCCATGCTCCAAATCAGGAACCATTACATTACCACTGTAGTGCATTTCATATCTATTTTATGTTTTTTGGCAAAAATAAGGTCCAAAACATTTTGCCTTGCTCCGCTCAGAGAAAAAAATCATTCTCAGCCCCCTCTTTCAAATATCCTGGAAACTCCACTGACAAGTCTTGCTCAGAAGTCTACTTTCTAATCAGTACCATAGCATGAGTAAATTTAAGGATCTGATGTAATTTTGAAAAAAAAGGCTGGATTGCTGTTGCTAGATTATCTATGGGATCGATATGTTTTTAACATCTTTATCATATTTATTGACTTTCAACAATTTGTACGAATAGTATATTACAATTATCATTTTAAAAAAAAATTTAAAGATGAAGGGCGGCATTTTATATTTCAGGTTAGCACCACAGCTTGTCCATTAGGATTGATGCATGGAATATAATTAGGATTGAAGCATGGAATATAATGGCGATCGGAGCTGACTTTAATGGTTAGTATCAGTCAGATTTTTGAACTATTCAACCTGGGAACAGTATATATCTAATGGGAAATGAATCTAATAGGCTTTTCTGTATAAAATTGATAAAATCTCAGACACCAGACTTGCTGAGACTTTGCAAGATTTATGGATTTTGATCAGGTCTGACTGAAAAACTATGGGAACTACTCAAAAAATTAACCATAATAATTCTAATTGTAAATTAATAGAAGTTTTGGCATAAAGTAGATATTTGGTCAGATAAAATGACCAAAATAAGTTTGATTTATTTGATATGAAGTGTTTTATATAGGTATGCTCCTTTCTTTTTCACCCTGTTTGAATTCTGAACCATTCTGTGATTAACAGATGCAATTTTCACAAATTTGAACTGACAAAATACAATTTTATAAATTTATAAAAGTTTGAATGACATTTTATTAATATCATCAGAAACTATTAGGATAATAGTGAGTACATGTTTAACACATGTCCGTTAAATTAAGATATATGATTGCATTTGACATTTATCAAGCAGAGACCAAATAGCAAGGATGTTTAAGCAACTAAAGATCAAAACGGTCGTCAACAGTGAGCAAAATCTATACAGTATATGAGTAAGCTGAGTAAGTCCCCAACATGACAAAAAAATTAAACAATTCATACCAAACTCCAAGGCTTGAGATATGATCAAATAAAAACAAAAAAACAAATATGATATATAACAGCAAACAACAACTTTTTCCATCGTTTTGTACCAACAAAGACTGATAGTTTAAAAGATATGTCAACATGTCACTTTAAAGCAAAGAAAGGTTGTTATATGCATCATTATTGTAATGCTCAGTTAATTATTCTTTTGCATTAAATATTGTTTCAATTATTTTTTATATGGATTTTCCAATCGCAGCCAGCAGAGCAATTCAATGGAAGATGGTTAAAGAAATCTTCAACCAAGTCAGAAATTAGTCTGCAGCTTTACCAAGATAATAAGAAAGGCAAGTTTATTGAAGCCTAACAATTTCTATACATTCTTCAGTAATATTTGATAAAATGTGAATTTTAGAAACAAAACTTTAATTTCTGGATGCAAAACACTGAATTATTTTACCAGTTAGATATTTAAAGATACATGTATCAGGTGTATTAACAAGATTTTCTATTAAAATTGCAACAGTAAATTCTGAGATTGGAATAAAACTTCCAAGGGGAGACAATTTCAAACCAGATTTGTTAATTCAATGGGAGATAACTCTGTAAAATATGCAGATCTTTGGGCAGTTAAAGCAGTTAAGGCAGTTAAAATACAAATATTATTATTTTACAAAGGAGTAGGGGCAATAAGACCCCTAATTGACCTAAAATTACTGCAAATTTTAAATTTATCATACATATTCTTCGATTACTGAAAACTTGACTTAGATACAAGGTATTCAGAAAAACAAAACAAATGTGACATTGAACAAGTTACCATGGCAACAAATCATGACTAAATTTGCATATTTTGTTCAATTTTGTGATTTTCCTTGTTTATTATCAAATTTTAAGTATGTTTTTGATTAAAAGTATATGTGCTCACCCAAGAAACATCTTCATATTTGTGAGATTTAATGTCAACAGTTATAATAAATTAAAGCTTCTGTTAAATTATTTTGTGGTTTCTTGGCTGCTCAAGATGTTTCAAAAAGGAAAATAAAGGTGGAAAAAAGCATAAATTCTGTATTTTTCATCGTTTTTGTGAAAACAGTACAATTTTTTTTTATTATGACTTAATTGTGACGTCATCAGATAAAAATCTTGATGTTTTTCATTTATATTTCTTGACCCCATACATTTCTAAACACTTTGTACCAATTTGAAATAGTTTTATTTTCTTGGGCCAAAACCAGGCCCTAAGAAATGCCCCTACTTCTTTTAAAAGTGTTGATATGATACTATTGTTAACATGTAGTAAGAAATCAAAACAATATTTAGTAAATGTTATGTTGAAAAAGAAACCTGGATGTAAAAAATATAGGATGTATCAGTTTTAATTCTTTTTAGGTTCTTTCTGTGACATCATGTTTTCATGGTGTGGGAATAAGACTTGGTGGTTATAAAATAGATAAAACAAAAGTAAGTACCAGTATTTTATTTCAATTTTGAAGAAAAAAAATTGTTTATAAAAATTCTTTTGAAATTTTGCTCTAGGCTGGTCAGAAGTCTTATATCATTTATCAGTACAAATGTATATCATTATATAAGTAAATTTTAGGATGGGATGTAATTGAATAAAAGTTTGTTGGGTTGCTGGATAGCTGTCTATTCCACATGTTCTTAATAACATCTATTACACATGTACAGTTTGTTGGGTTGCTGGATAGCTGTCTAATCCACATGTTCTTAACATCTATTACACATGTACAGTTTGTTGGGTTGCTGGATAGCTGTCTAATCCACATGTTCTTAACATCTATTACACATGTACAGTTTGTTGGGTTGCTGGATAGCTGTCTAATCCACATGTTCTTAACATCTATTACACATGTACAGTTTGTTGGGTTGCTGGATAGCTGTCTTATCCACATCGTAAGGATTGGGGCTAGACATAGCAAAGAGCTGACTTTTATGGTAGGAATAAGTACATATATTAATGAACTTTTAAACTAGATTTTTCATGTTATAAGGGAGCTACCATTTGATTTTTATGGGGGGGGGCTAGGATGAAAAATTTTGTCCTGCATTTTTTTTTAGTTGTAATCTCTGTCCTGCCTTTTTATTTTTCACTCTATTCGGTCCTGCCTTTTTTTTTTATTAGTTTATCCTGACTTTTTTTACCTAAATTGTCATCCTGCCTTTTTTTTTTGCCAAGTGTCTCATCCTGCCTTTTTTTTTTACTAAAAACTCCTGTCCTGCCTATTTTTTTCAAATTTCATCCTAGCCCCCCCATAAAAATCAAATGGTAGCTCCCTAAGAGTATAGATAATTTTGAAGTATCAAGATACAAATGAGGAAAGTGAAATAAAGTGAAATAAATATATTATTGAAAACTCTCTTTTTTTTTTAGTTTACCCAATTTGTTCAGCTATATAGAAATTAAGAGATGTGGCATGATTACTAATGAGACATTTTATCAACCAGAGACCATATGGTAAGGATTTAAGGAACTAAAGATTACTTTAAGGTATTCACCAATGATCAAAATCTATACCGTATAGTAAGCTATTAAGGTCAAGGATCAGTAAATGACCAGTCCATACAATTCTTTTAAATTTAGAACTCAATAAGATATTGAAAATAAAGATCAGAAAATGTAAAAAACAAGTATATATGTCACCAACTTCGTTTTCAAGAAGCAGCCATTTTTAAAATGGTCCAATAGGGTACTAAATTACATTGAATATAAAGGAAAAATCAATCATTTTCTTCAACAATTTTTGGTTTCCTGAATAAATCATGTGAACCACTCCATAGAAATTTTTTTTGATTACACCTTGTGTAAGAATCCTGGGTTTTGATTGGTTGATAGCCAGTGTATTTTTTACCAATTTACTGTTATCAAATGAATATCGTTCATTTTTTAACGCTGCCGGGTATATGCAAAAAGGATATGCCTTTTTTACCCTCTCTGCTGTGGTATTTGCCAAAAAATACTCTATACAACTTGATGCTTGTAAATTGTATGTCACGATCATTAATGCGTTTTTGAACGATAACATTCAGTGTAATTAAACAGATAGATCATGTTAAGGAGGGGTCATTGCGAAAAATACCGGTCTTGAGAATGAATTTCCCTCACCTTACTGCTTGCGAAATTTAACATTCTCTGGACTGGTATTTTTCGCAAATACCCCTCCTTAACATGATATATCTGTTTAAAAAATTAATATGTTCTTCCTCTTTGTCTAACAAATTATATAATGTAAAAAAAAAATATGGTCACCAACTTCATTTTCCCTGTAGAAGAGACGCAAACTCAACATTTTGCCCAAAAACAATCGAAATCTTAACTTAGTTTACTTAGGTTCTTTTACTGATTCAGGGCCAGCTGAAGGACGCCTCCAGGTGCGGGAGTTTCTCGATGCGGTATTTTAAAGACCTATTGGTGACCTTCTGTTGTTGTCTGTTCTATGGTCGGATTGTTGTCTCTTTGACACATTCCCCATTTCCATTTTCAATTTTATATTACAATTTCCTTTGAGGAGAAAACCATACAAATCAATATTTTTTTAAGGATCCACTAAATGTTATTTTATTAGGGGTATATTCCATTTTTAACTGAAACACTATACTATTTATACATGAATCTATTTAAAGATTTGTGTTCTATTTCTAATTTCGAAACTTGGCTCAAAACTGCGGACGTGAAAGAAAACACCATTACAAAAAAACAAAAACGTGGAATGCCAAATGTAGGGACGGTGACAGACAAACTAAAAAGAGGTCTATTAAAGGCAAATTTTCTTCATTCAAAGGGAGATAACTCTATAAAATGTGCAGATGATATTTGTGCAGTTGAAATTCAAATCAATGACCTTTTCTTATTTTATATTTTCCATCTTTAATATTTATTTTACAAACAGGTGTTGATGTAACACTTATGTGTACATTTATTTTGTTAATTTTATATCGGCAGAAATGGATTTGTAAAATATATAATGTATCCATTTTAATTCCTTTATAGGTTCTTTCTGTGAGATGTTTTCATGGTGTTGGCAACAGACTTGGTGGTCTAATACAGATAAAACAAAGGTGAGTGCCATTATGTTTTTCCTGTTAAAAAAAAAATATCAAATTTTTTATAGAATTTCTTTGGAAATGTTGCTCTAGGATTATAAGACATGGTCAGCAGTCGAATTCTACTCTCATTTATCAGTACCATTATATGAGTAATTTAAAGGATATGGTTTAATTGCTCAAATAATTGCTGTGTTGCTCAATAGCTGTCTTATTATTATAAAGGTAGAATCATGGTATACCACCATCTTGGATTGTACTATCTCAGTACACAATCAGTCTAGTTAAGGTGGTATGGGTGTCTTCCTCCATCTTGGATTGTCAAAAACAGAGAACCAAAGGTCAAGATTTTCTATCAAGTTTGCAAAATTTGATGCAGGAATGCAGATATTTAATGTGAATTTTCATTTAAAAGAATAAATTTATAAGAATATAACTTAAAAATATTAATATTTTTGCAAATTATGATTATTTTTGGTTATTTAAAAAAAAAATTAATTGGCATTTTAAGGGGAGGTAACTCTAAAACAGTGCATTTTCTGAAGGATTCTACATGGAATTTTCCTATTTTGTATTTTAGCTTGAAAAAAGGTACGGTGACCCTATCTTTTCTTTTGATATTCTCAAAGCATTGTCTGAAAGCTATCTTTTTCTTAAGTATTTTACAATTCTATCATTTTGTTTAGTTTCTAATCACAAAATGGTGTTATTTCCTGTATAATCCATACAAAATGTGTCATTTTGTCACGTCCTGTAGCTTGAAAAAATGCGCGGTGACCTATCATTTTTATTATATTTTTCAACATGTATCAATAGGTACTACGTTTTGGCAAAGTATGAACAAATTCTATCATTTTTATTTTAGACTCCCATACCACCTTAATTGCTCAAATCTGCAACTTTGTAGACACATGTGCAATTTTATTGGTCTATTTATATATTTAACTTGCTGATTTATTGCATATCCAAAATATTTCAACAAATACCAACAAATACCAAAGATTTGTTTTTTTTCAACTAAGTAAATTAAGAGGAGATAACTCTTTTTGTAAAATAATGAACTAGACTGATAGTTTTTTTTTATTTTTAAAAAAAAGTCCAGTGACACCATTTTTTTCTTTCTGAAAACTTATAATAAAATCCTATCTTCTCACAATTTATTTCAAAATTATATTGCATAGATTTCTTTTTATGCACAAATTGTGTTTTTTCATGATCATTCTAAGCAAAATTAGACAATTTTCAACAACTCATAGGTTGATAAATAGCTCGATGACCCACCCTTTGTCATTTATTTTGGAAAAGAGCATAGATAAATCTTCATTTTGCCAAAGTATAAGAAAATTCTATCTTAGGAAACATTATAATAATACCCATGATCTACCTTAAACAAAATTTATTTTTGATGATAAAGCATTTTATATTTCAGGTTAGCATCACAGCATGTACATTAGAATTGAGGCTGGGTATGGCCATTGGAGCTGACTTTTATGGTGAGAATCAGTAGATAGATTTATGAACAATAGAAAAATAAAGAGATGTGGTGTGATTGCCAATGCAATTAGACAATTGACAGATATGAAAGGCATTTTAGCAACTCATATCACTTTAACACCTTCAACAATGAGCAAATGAATAAAATGTGAAGCATTCAAGGGTAAAACTAAAATGGCCTGATGAAGGAAAAATCAATTATAAAGAAAACAAATGACAAAAAGATATCAAATACAGTTTTGTTCATCCTAATTTGCTAATAAAGACTGGTATTTTAAAAGTAAATAATGTCACCAAATCATTTAAAAAAAGTAAAAGAAAAGTTACATGTATTCTTATTGTTATATTACATTATATGCCCAGTTAATTATTTTCTTGCATTAAATGAGTGTTTCAATTATTTTCTTATTTAGTTTTGACTGAGATATGTTTAAGAATCTGTATTTTTTTCAGGTAACTTCTACTGTGGCTGCATAAAATGACCGTGTGGGATAACTGTAAAAGAATGTATACGTCATTCACACATTTGTGTATGTTTGAGAAGATTATTGAAAATCCACAACGAAGTTGTCGGTGCCATATAGTTTACCCATATAGTAACATTTCTGAAACCTACATAAAAAGTTCCAAATATTTGAATGTAGGTCGGATGTAAGTGTAAATGAACGAATTATGCGGCGAATATGGGTCACTCACTCTAATATATGTTTTGCTTTAATATATTTGTTTGCATATGATCATCAGTTGTTTTTGTTTAAAATAATTATACATCTTTTTTACTGTCTTCTCGAGACATTCTTTAGAGTATTAGAATTTGGACACTGAGGTATCCAACTTTTTTGCAACTACACAAATTCAGTTTTTAAAGAAGTTAGTTTGACTAATTTCAATCATTTTAGCTAGCTGTTCTGGCCAGCTTGATTGTAGAAGTCATTATTTGGTAAAAGCTAATTTTATGATTTCAGGCAATATAGGAAAGGTGTACTGACATAAGTAGTCTCTAAACACATTAGCTCCATGGAGCTTTCGTTAGCTAATTTTATGATTTCCTTTATGTATAATACTTATGCTGATTTGTATTCATGTTTATTGTTTTAATAATTGTATTTTCGCACGTTTGGAAGCGGGGAATATTGTATTGTCGTTACATTTTCATAAATATTTATAAGGCATAACAAAATTGACCAATCAGGAATTTGATTTTTGTGGTAAGATATATTGGTGTTTTTCAAGCGTTTCACTTTCTAGCCGTTTTTCAACATAGTAACATCTATTTTATATGATATTGACTTCTTAGTGACCATTGGGCACTTTACCCATTAGCATTAAATGTTATCAACTTATGTATAAATACTATGTGCGTCTCAGTGATATTGGTGAACGGTCTGGTGGTCCGCATGAAATTCTCAAGGCTGCTTTTGAAGTGGACAAAACTCTTACAAATAGAGAAAATTCATGGTCTAATAAACTATCTGAATTAATGAAATATATTGGAATACCCTTAAACAAGCATTGTTATAGTAATTTTAAACAGAAACTAGAAGATTTCTACAAAAATAAAATTATATTTGAACTATCTAAGATAAAAGATTGAAACTGTGGTAAACTTTTATTTTTTAGTAAAATTTATACTAAACTTAAACAACAAGAATATTTTAACTTTAATATTCCTATATACCTTAGAAAAAAACTCACTAAATTAAGAATAAGTGCACACTCATTAGCATTAGAAACTGGTAGGTATGCAAGACCAAAAATACCTTCTAATGAGAGATTTTGTAAATTTTGCACAAGAAAAATTGAAAATGAGATACATTTCTTGATTGAATGTCCGCAATAAAACAAAATTAGATCTAAATATATAAAATTGATGATATTAATTCAAATAATTTGGATGAAAATTTTACCAAAATGTTAAATCCTATGTCTGAAAAAGAATTAAAATCTATTTGTATGTATATTGAAGAAGCTCTTGATTTGAGAGACCACCATACCGTTTCATCAGGTAATAATCTTTTACAGTAGTTCGTGCATATACATATATATCTTATATTGTGTGTTTTAAGTAAATTTATGAAAATCTAGAATAATACTAAAGTATAAGGCAGCAACCATTTGATTTTCTGGGGGGGGGGGGGGGGGGGGGGGGGCTATGGTTTTTTTTGGAAAAAAAAGTTTGTTTCCATTTTTTGGAGAAAAAAATAATTTGTTTTTGATTCTGAGAAAAAAAAATGTTTGTTTCACCCTCAGCTGCCACTATATGTAATGCTAAAATAGAAAGACAAAAATTGTTTTCGACTTGTAGCGAAAAAAATAGATTGTTTTTCGCCATAGGTGGAAAAAAAAATTGTCCAGAAAAAAAAACCCATAGCCCCCCCAGAAAATCAAATGGTTGCTGCCTAAGTTTATCATGGTATCAATATCAGTTTATAATGTAATGACATACATAGAATTGTCTTATGACTTGTTGTTACATGCAACTTTATTACATTTATATGTTGTTTTAATATTATAATTGTCTGTATTTGGATCACACCTCTATTGTGCGCTTTCCAATAAAATATTGAATTGAATTGAATTGAATTGAATTTTATTATTGCTGAATCCTAATTGTGGTCATGTAGGCTCAAGCATTGGTATGGGATACAGGTTTCCATTCATATTCATACCGGTAAATAATGATTGTTGGTTTTTCTTGGACTTCCTTGACTATCTATGAATGTTGAAAATTCAGAAATATAAGGGACGACATCAAAAGATCAATGAAGGATAAGAAACTTAATTCAAATAGTTTGGGGGTGGGGGGTTAAACTTGCTGCAAGTTTTGATTATCCTACATCGATTTTACATATATCCATATGGGTCAATCAATTTTTCCCAAATTAAGTTAAGAGGGGGGTAGGGGGTCTTTAAAAAAACTATGTGAATTAAGTTTTTTATCCTACATTGAACTTTTGATGTAGTCCCTAAGGGAATACACTATTGATACATTGATGCTAGTATTTAAAACATTGTATATGTTAAATATTTGTAAAATGTGTATTCTGCTGGAAATGATTTGAGATAAAAATTAGTAACAGCGTCTATCAAGGGCTCACAGTCAGCAAAATGTGTTTTAGTTATATTTAGACATGGAGTATAGGTAATACTCATTTAAATTCTGAGTCCTGACAAGCTGGATTATCAGAATTATAAATATATTATTTGATTTGTTTAAGCCTAAATATTCTAGGGTTAGAAGTTATAGTAAATATATATCTGAATGCGAAGATGTGGTATGAGTGCCAATGAGACAGCTCTATATCCAAGTCACAATTTGTAAAAGTAAACCATTTTAGGTCTAAGTACGACTTTTCAACACAGAACCCTGGCTCACACTCAACAGCAACTTTAAAGGACCCCAAAAATGGCAAGTGTAAAACCATTTCAACAGGAAAACCAACAGTCCAACCCATATAAAAAACGAAAAAAAATTAGAAACACCATAATGAATCATATCAACAAACAATGAACATCAGGTTCCTGACTATGGACAGATACAAACAAATGCAGCAGCTTGAAATATTTGAATAGGCGCATAAAAATTCAGTCAATTTAGATTTTTGTAGAGGCTGCATAAACCTAATGACATAGGGATAGTGATCCAGTGGCGGTGGTGTTAGCTCACTTCTTAAAAAGCTTTATATTTAAGAAGGTGGTAGACCTGGATGCTTCATACTATATATAGATGCTTCATGCTACTATGTTTCCATATGTCGTTTGTCAATAGTCCTTGATCTCATTTTCATGGTTCAGTGACTACTTTAAAAAAAGATAAGATTAGTATGGTTAATTTCTCTCTTATTATGAGTACATGTATTAGGATAACTTTATGTGGTATGTGGGTACCTTGGCCGCCAGACAGTTTTCCCCTGACCTCGACCTCATTTCATGGATCAGTGAACAAGGTTAAGTTTTGGTTGTCAAGTCCAGATGTCAGATACTATAAGCAAAAGGTTTATTATATTTGGTGTATGGAATGATTGTTATTATTAAGGTGTGCATATCTAGCCTGACCTTGACCTTATTTTCATGGTCCAGTGGTCAAAGTTAAGTTTTTTGAGTTTTTGGTCTTTTTTTTTTCTAATACTATATGCAATAGGTCAACTATATTTGGTGCATAGAAATAATTTATGATATGCATGTTAGTCTCTAAGGTTTTATTTGACCTTGACCTTATTTTCACAGTTCATTGTTCCCTGTTCAGTTTTGTGTTTGGATATGTTTTTCTTCAACTATAAGCAATAGGTCAACTATATTTTTTTTAGCTGCCTGGCATGGTTCATCTGACCTTGACCTCATTTTCATGTTTCATTGATCAATGCTTAGTTTTCATGGTTAAGTCTGTTTCTTAGAAACTATAATTAAGCAATAGGTGACCTCATTTTCATGTTTCATTGATCAATGCTTAATTTTCATGGTTAAGTCTGTTTCTTAGAAACTATAATTAAGCAATAGGTCAACTATATTATGATATTTAGTGTATTGGATGATTGTGAGGTGTACATGTATTTCTACTTTGGTTTATATGACCTTGACCTATTTTCTTGGATCATGTTAAGTTTATGTGATAGTCTAAAATATAAAGCTTTACAACAACTATCAACATAATATCAATGATAAGTAAAGAAGGCTTTAAAAGTGAAATTTCTTTGATTGTTGGATGATAATTATAGTCCCACTTGACCCAATCCTTTGAAATTGTACACAATATTGTGGATCATCGAATGCAGTTTAAAGGGGCACTAGCTACCAGATGTATAAAAAATCTTATATCTTTTTTTTATTTGCTCAATCAATTATGAAATACAAATAGTGAAATAATAATTAGCTTTTAGCAGCCAGTATGGTTCAATTTTGTCAAAATTGAAGTTCATATGAATACGGATTCAATGAGGTAGAATTATTTATTTGCAAGTGAATAATTCAAAATCAATGGGTTTTTTTCTCACTACTAGTCGTTTAATACATCTCAAATGCAGTCATATGCTTATCAATGATTTTGTATCCTTTATTACTTGACAGAAGCTGAGAAATATGTAACATAAAGAGCTAGAGCCATTTTCCCCTGAATTCTTTTCGTTTGGTAAAATAGGTAAATTATCTAAGGTACCAGGATTATCATATATATGTCCTTATGTTATAATCGTAATAAATATGGTTCCAAACCAAACTCAAGTTTGAATTAAAAACCAATTGTTCAGAGAACAATTGATGGTCTTTCCACCAGTTAAGACCTTTTTTATATTAAAATATTAAAATTTGGTTTAAAATGTCAATTTTAGCGCCAAATGACAGCTTATTGAACGCTTATTCAAAAAATATATTGTTTCTATAAAAAAAATATATCGAAAAGGGAGATAATCTTTTACTTCCGGTTTAAAAAGTTTACTTCCGGTATTGTTTGATAGTTTACTTGACACTGATTCCAAAAATATATGGTTCTATATACTTTTAATTTGATTTAGTACAAAAAATAGCTACTTCCGGTTTACAAAAGGTCACTTCCGGTTGTGTTTTTTAAGGTCACATTGCTTACAAATTAATGCAAAAAGTCCCATGGCTTTATCATGTGTACATATGAGGTAAAAGCAAGGTCAAAATCTAGAACGTTTAATTAGCATATGACCTTGAGCTCAATTTCAAGGTTATAAACGAAGGACCTCAAATCAAAAGACTCTAGTCCTCTACTTTATATTGTTAATGAGTTATATTATCATATGTATGATATTAGATATAAAAATGGGGAAAACTCGCGTCAAATGTCTACGTACCCTTTCGACTAAAATTTATGTGTTACGACATGTCGTAACTAACAATTGTGTGAAAATATTTTGTCGATATCTTGTATGATTACTGCAAATAAGAGATAACAAGCCCAAATCAAAATTTAATCATGACCTTGACCTCATTTTAATTTTTTTGGACCAAGGACCTCAAATCAAAAGACCCTAGGCCTCTACCACTTATGGTTTTCCAGTTAAAAATGCATATCACTTATAACAAATATAAAAGGGGAAATAACTCTCATATGGAGTCTCCGGATAGCTTCGGTCAAAATGAATCAAATCATCCTGAGGATATAACGAGCAATTTGGTAAAATAAATTTGTCGGTTTCTTATACGGTTGCGAAGATTAAGCGATAACAAGAAAAACAGTGTTCGGGGCCATAACTCTTATATGGATAAGATTTTGGTTACGAGCTGTCAGTTTCAAAAGCGTATTAATTGTTCGATATCATATACCATATATCTAAGCGACATCTTGCGAAACAAAAAAACTGTGAAGGAAAGAAAATTAGGCGGAAGAAAAAAAATAATAATAATCAGAAGAAAACCAATAGGTCTTTCCACGGGAAAGTGGAAAGACCTAATAAAGAATAGTCGTGGGAAAAATTTGGTTGATTATATAGGGAATCACTGATGCATGACTTGAGTGCCCCCCCCTCTTTTAGGTCAGTCAGCGCACCCCCCCCCCCCCCCCCCCCTCTTAGGAAAAGTTCTGGATCCGCCACTGACCGCTGTTTAACCATACTCTTCAACCAATCATTATTTACAACTTATTGATGGTTCCATATAAAACTAAGACCTGTATCATAAAATATAGATATTACTAATACATATTGAATCCATTTAAATTTGGTAGGCTTAATTTTATATAATTTAATAATAAATCTTAAACGGATATTTGACATTTTGCTCTCTGCTTTAATAGTTCTGCACCAAAACAATGCCATTCTAAGTTTTAAAGAGATACACGAAGAACATTTTTACTGAATTGCAAATGCACTTTCTCAATATTATGTTTATTTTCAACCCCCAAACCTCTGATAGATATGATTATATAGGTGCGATTACAGCATCGAAAAGTTGTAACTGAATATCAATAGGTAATAATTTATGTTTTATCTTCCAGTAGAGAGCAAACATTGCTTTTAATTACCCTTGAAAACTTGTGTTTGATATTCGATGAAAACAGCTCTTTTTAGAGCCACGTACGCAATCTTTCAAAAAGAGTCTGACTGGTTGATAAAAATAACGCAAAATCAATAAAGAAGAAGTGTTGTTTTTTTCTTTTATTTTTCTCTTCATTTAGTTTTCCTAATGTTTGTGAAAATTTCCTGAACAAGGTGTGTGTGTGTGTGTGTGAATTCTTAAAGAATGTCTTTTATTTTGCGCTTAACTGGACTAACAGAAGGTATAGAACCACTCAGAATTCGTTTTCGGTGACAAAAAAAAACGTATAAGAAAGAAGTAAGTTGCAATAACTTGTTTCCCAATCCACTATGAATAGATATGTTTAATCTAAAAAAAATTAGTTACTAAGAATAGGTATAAATATTGAACTATGTAGAATATATTTTAGTTATCAAGGTATCCAATGAAAAGGGGGAAGACTGTGGATCCTTGTAGAACACATATTGACTGATAATTCTAAATGATACAAAAATGTATGAATGAATTCGAAAATTGATCATGAGTGCATATTTTGCCTGTTTCTCGGATATAAAGTACCTGGTTTGGTGTATCCAAAGTTGCGTTAACCAGTGCGATACGATCTGATGTTTACTGCAAATACTCTTATTAAGATCTTTTGTGTCTACTGTTATGTGGTTTGGTGGATTTTTTTTGGGGGGGGAGGGGTACAGATTGTTCAACTTCTTATATTTCACTGTGACATCACTGTCCCGGCTTCTTGTAGAGTTGAGCGCTCAGTGAAACATGTTGTTTTGGTGTTAAACATGCAACTGTCCCAGGTTAGGGGGGAATAGGGATTCCGCTTAACCTCACCACATTCTGTATGTATGGACCTGTCCAAGTCAGGAGCCTGTAATTCTGTTGTTGTCGTTTGTTGCTATTTTATATATTTGTTTTTCGTTCGGCATTTTTTGTACAATTAATTCGGCCGTTAGTTTTCTCGTTTGGATTGTTTTACATCAGTGAAATCGGGGCCGTTTATAACTGACTATGCGGTATGGGATTTGCTTATTGTTGAAGGCCGTACGGTGACCTATAGCTGTTTTTTTTGGTCTCATTGGATAGTTGTCTCAAAATGGACAGATTATTTACTTTTTTTTCTCTCAAATTAATACCTTTTCACAGATCATGATACATTTTTAGTCAATGGAAAATAAAATTATATATAACGCCGATAACGTTGACGTTCCGTGCAAAATTAAAATCGTTCAATTTGGACGTGGTAACATTTTGGGGAGACACGGAAACCTTGATGGACATTGATGAAAAAATTAGCGTTTCCTTAACATTAAAGGCTTAAACAGATCTTGACAAAAATTAAATTTCAGTAATAACATTTTTTTCATTGAAATACCCTTAATTATCATGATACTGAATAATCTTGAACAATGGCTCTATGGTAACATTTAAGGGAGACACGGAAATTATTGAAAAAAAAAAAAAAAAAATCAGAGAGAAGCTATGTCAAAAATAAAAATATTTTCGTAAAATTCAATAAAATTACATTTTCGTGTAGAGGCGGCGAACCTTTCCTATAATTTATGTGAAAATGTTATAATATCCAAGTGTTTGCTTTCATTTTTGTGTACTTGAATTTTCAAATCTTACAGCTCTATGAACTTTCGAAAATAGCCGCTAGATTGTGAACAGACTTGATATTTATCATGACCGTTTCACATCATAAATATGATTGTATTATATCCCATCTGTACAAATTTTATCGAAATCGATTCAGTAGTTTGTATTTATTTCGTAAAATTCAATAAAATTACATTTTCGTGTAGAGGCGGCGAACCTTTCCTATAATTTATGTGAAAATGTTATAATATCCAAGTGTTTGCTTTCATTTTTGTGTACTTGAATTTTCAAATCTTACAGCTCTATGAAATTTCGAAAATGGCCGCTAGATTGTGAACAGACTTGATATTTATCATGACCGTTTCACATCATAAATATGATTGTATTATATCCCATCTGTACAAATTTTATCGAAATCGATTCAGTAGTTTGTATTTATTTCTTCGTTTATATTTGGATGGTTGGTTCTTGTTGTTATGTACGTATGTACGTCTTATTTATTAAAATCAGATTTTATTTAATTTCGATTCAAATAAGAAATACAGACAAGTTACATTTAATAGTTCGTAGAATTGATTTGTTTTCGTCCTACTTATTCATCAAGAAAATGGTCAAATGGAAACATAGACCGAATACCGTGCGTAACGTCCCGTCATGTATCATTGCAGTCCGTATATTGGAATATTGGCAATATATTCACATTTGTTGTAAGTAATACAGCATGTAGAACAAGTCTGTATTGAAAAAAGTTGGATTATTTAATGAAAGTGTTATGAACTGGATGTTTCCGTCTTGGCACTGGTATAGATTCTCAGTCAGCTGTAGTGGCCCTCGACCCTACAGGTCTCGAGGCCAATACAGAAAACCTTGAATTTATACCAGTGCCCATACAGAAACAGCCAGTTAATGCTTAAAAGATGTCTCCCATCCCCCACCCCTTCACACAGCCCGAATATCAAATGGTCATGTTTGCTATGTCGTCTAGACTACCTATCAAAAAGGAAGAGGTGAAAGAATGTCAGAAGCTTTTCCCAGTCCCACTAATGCATTCCCAATGCAAAAAAAAATCAGAAATGGACCTCTTCTGGCTCACTACCGAAGAACAAAACAAACACGCCCTTAGTGTATCTTCCTGGTCCAGTCATTAGTGTAACCCGGAGGAAGTTACAGAACAGAAGGAGCATATGGTCCTGGGGTCAACAATTAGTTCTTGTCAGTCTTCGGGTTAATAATTAGTTCTTTTCAGTCCTCGAGACAAAGCACCAACATGGAAGTTTGTGCAGATTCAGTACTATCAGCAGTTAATGCAGAAAAAGGAGGTTAGTTTTTTTTGTGATGCAAGGGGAGTTGTGGTTTTACTCTAGTTTGTAGTTTGTTGTCAAATGAACAACGGGCACAGATAGGAGACAAATGAAGTTAGCTGTTACAAAAAGAAGCATTTACATATAATACTTTAATATATCTACATTTTTTAGCTAGGATCATGGAAACACGATTTTAATCAAGTTTTTATTTAATATACCTGTGCACGCACAGGCACTTGTCTGTGTTATATTTAAGAATTGAATGCTTCTTTTTGTAACTTCTTGGGGTGTACGTAAAAGAGTTGACCGAAGTACATTCATACTAAAAATGTGCACATGGTCAACGGTTTTACAACCCTATGAAGTTACAAAAAGAAGCATTCAATACTTATAATTATATTTTTTTTAGCAATGATGATGAAAACACGAATTTTATTATTGTTTTATTTAATTCACCTGTGCACTTTATTGTGGGACCACGTGTTATCATGAATGAAAAGTTTTATTGAGCAATGCAATTGCTTACGGAATAACATGTGATGTGCAGTTAGCCAATCAAAATAAAGTATCATAATGAAACATACATCTAATGTAATTATTAAGATATATAGGAATTTTTTTTTTTGGAGACAAGTGCCTGTGTGTGCACGTTATTGTGGGACCTGTGTCATCATGAATAGGGGGGGGGGGGGGGGGGGCTCCTGCAAAATAGTGATTTATATAGAGATTTGCTATTTCGCCGGTCTTATTTCCGATTTTTAATCAAGACTATATGAAATATATTTTTCTAAGGGAACTATTTATGCACAAATGATATATGTGGCTAGATGTCAATAACGTAAATTTATGTTGATCATTGAATGTTCGAAAATGGAAAGCAACAAGTTGTTATCAAATAAACTTGGACTTTTGACTGACATGCAAAACTACAACTGGTTTTGGAGGGGTCCGTAGAAATACCGCAAAGGACCTCCTTAGTGCACAAAGAACAAAAATATGCACTTTACATTGTATATGTAATGATACAGCTGTCACAAAGGACATGGCATATAGAAATAGACTTTGTAAAAATACATAATTTCAAATTTTATAATCATATATGTTTTAATTAGCAAATGATTAGAAAGTTTTTTAATGTTTTCTTGACACGAACCTCAATCACCTGTGTAATCGGTACAAATTCATTTTCACTCAACCTTGATCCATTTATAATTCACTTGTATACTGATTAAACATGTATATATATATATATACATATGATATTATAGGGTTATTGCATGAATATTGGGGAATATTGTCCCGAGTAGAATTTTATATTGCACGAGCTTGCGAGTGCAATATATATATGTTCTACAAGGGACAATATTCCCCAATGTTCATGCAATAACCCTTTTATTGTATAACAATATAATATTTGACAGTAAAAATTGGTTTAAACTAAGACTTAAACGTTGATTACTTCATGAATTTTGAAAATTTATTGCACTAGTGCAATATTAGAATTTATTGCACGCTAACTTTTGGTTACGTTCTGTGGGAAATATTATATTGCTTTACAATAATTTCATTTGTTTGTTTCTGTCATGTTTATTTTGTATTTTATCAGTTATATTTTTATACTTCAAATGTAATGAATGTTTTCTACTCTTATTTTTTGGATTTTTTTTATCCTTTTAATTTTAAAAGGACATAAAAATTGTGAACTCTTTACTTTAGTGTGAGGATTTGGTTGCTTACTTCCAGTGGCCAATATTTCATTATAAATTTTATTTGATGCCAAAAAATAAGAATACGAAGGTACTGGTTATTCTATAACTAAGCGAAGTAAAACAACCATTCTGTATATTCCTATATTATTTCAAATACAAGCAGACATACTGTTATACCACTGTCCCAGGTAAGGGGAAGGGTTGGGATCCCACTAACATGTTTAACCCTGCCACATTATTTATGTATATGCCTGTCCCAAGTGAGGAGCCTGTAATTTAGTGGTTGTCGTTTGTTAATGTGTTATATGTTCGTTTTACATTCATTTTTTTATTTAAAGAAAGCCGTTAGTTTTCTCTTTGAATTGTTTTAATTGTCATATTGGGGCCTTTTTATAGCTGACTATGCGGTATGGGCTTTGCTCATTGTTGAAGGCCGTACGGTGACCTATAGTTGTTAATGTCTGTGTCATTTTGGTCTCTTGTAGACAGTTGTCTCATTGGCAATCATACAACATCTTCTCTTTTATATATACCATTTATGACACCAATTTCATTTATTTCCTAATCTTAAAATCATATATTTCCACAGTTGTCTAGTTCTTTAGCATCTCTTAATAATGACAGAACAGGCTTTGGAGTCATTTGCTTAGTTTACTAAATTATTTAGTTCTCCCTCTGATGGCCTCATTGTGAATTATATTTTTTACATCACTATGTTTATTACATTATAAAAGAAACCGAATTCATCTTCAATTGTTGAAATAAAGACGGAATTTGAAAAAAAAAAAAACATTGACATCAGTAATAAAGTTATCTTTCATACATGATTTACCTTCTCTTTGTAAAACATAAAGAAATGTTATTTCATAAAATACTTCTGTAATTGGGTTTTGAAAAACCCCATGGACGCAACATACTTATATGTCTTTCAAGGTATAATGATAGTTTGTAAACTCAGAAGCATTTTTTACTCGGTGAGTATCTCAAAATTCTTTTAAAAAAAAAAGAAGTTTGCATAGCAAATTCCTTAAAAACAAATAAAGCATCGGCAAAGTAAACACAAAATTCAATTTTAATTTTTTTTCATCAACTTCAAATTATACCACGCTAAAACGTTAGGTTTATTTATAGGTTAGACAATACTTGGTCATGTTTTATGAAGATTTAAGCCCAAGTTCTAATTAACAGCAACCATTAATTAATCAATTAGTAACGATCAAAAGACAATTGTTTATTGGATAAGGTTGATTGATTGTACGGGGTGCTGAATGGGACTCTTGTGGTTTTGTACTCGAAATTCAATTTTTTGACAAAACTGACTTTTGTTCAACAAAAATGAGTTCAGTTTAACAAAATTTGTAGCATACTACAAATTTAAAATTTTGTTATACAAAATAATCTTTCAGTGGACAAAAGTCACTTTTTCATTTTGTTACCTAATTTGAAAATTTGGCGACAAAAGTCAATTTTGTATGCAAATTAGTTTAGTTTGGATTCTGTGCACTAATTTGCATACAAAATTGACTTTTCACAAAATTTAATTTTGTCGTCACAAAATAGACTTTTGTAAGACAAAATTGACAAAATTGAATTTTGTCTCACAAAAGTGAATCTTGTCTCACACAATTGACTTTTGTGTTTTAATTTCCATATCGGGTAACAAAAGTAAATTTTGTATGCAAATAACTTTAGATTTGCATACCTTTTTGACAAAATTGACTTTTGTCATGACAAAAATGAATTTCGTCTACAAAAATGAATTTTGTCATCACAAAATTGTACTTCTCATAAAACAAGTCTGTATCACATAGTTTTGTACAAAAATGATTTTGTTATGACAGAATTGAATTTTGTACAAAACCACAAGAGTCCCATTCGACGCCCCGTAGATTGAACATGATGATTGGAAATTTGCAAAAGCCGTTGATCACGTGCCTAGTGGCATGCGCTGATTAAAAAAGACATCTAACTTCAAAATAACAATATCAATTGATACCAAACTTTGTAAATATGAATTATATACTCATATCCTCTTATATCCATGTTCTTCTAGGCAAAGATTCCTAAACAAAATAGAATTTGTCATTTATGTAACTTCAATATTGGTTACGAGTATCATTATATTTTTACTTGTACCAGAGACATATAATACATATTGTTGTACATGTATTATATGTCTCTGCTTGTACATATCCACAAATCGTGGACCTGCGCAAAAAATGTATCCCACATTATTACAATACAAATCCACCAGAGATCAAAATGATTGGAATGCTGTCAAATTTCAATGTAAAATTATATCAATATTTGTAGATTCTTAAAAAACATTATCAAATATCTATAATTATTCACGTTTTAATACATATGTAAAAACTCACATATTCATGACATTGTGTTAAATCCAAATGATAGAGACTGACTGTATCATGTGTATATATACCCACATGAAAATGAAAGTGTCACGAGAATCACGTGCATGCTTGTTTATTGTGTGTTAGCTCCTGTTGTCGTATATTTACATGTTTATCATAATTGTATTGTAATTACTGTATAGATATTTCGTCTGTTTTGTATGTATGTATATTGACCTCTTGTACACTGTTGTGTCTGAGGATAATAAAACTTTGAATCTTGAATCTTCGAGGTCTTAAAACATCGTTTTAGTGTCCTTAGTGCAAAAACTTTCTTCTTAGTGCACTATGAAGTCCTTTGCGGTATTTCTATACACCAAATTTTAGTTTTATTCTTACTTCAAAAATTAAAAAGAAGCTAACAGTTAATCATAACTTACAGCTTACGTACATCAATTGACCAATTCCGTTTTGGAGTACTTTGAAACGTGTAACGAGGATTATGTATAATTCCTGAAAACCAGACAAAACTTTAATAATGATCTAAAGTTCATTGTAAAATAAAATATTTTAAGATAAATAAAATAATTATTGCACACACGATCAAGGATTTGTATAGTGAGATATTGACAGCATTTATTCTATGAATCATTTAATGTTGAATATTTAAATGTATATATATCTGCAAATTTTGCAAAGTGATGCAGATCGACGCAAAATATTCAAGTGTTATGTGCAGTTGCGGCACCTTTTTTTTTAAATCACCAAAAGCTGGTTTTGTTACCATGGTTACGCTCATATAGCAGTTTGAGGTGTTTGGATCACGGTTATTTTTTGTTTCAAAACTAACTGGGGGAAAAAAAAGTTTTAATCAGAATGTTGATTTTTTATATGGGTTCGAATGCTTTGCTTATGTGTATTAAATAATTTTTAAAGATTTTTTTTTATACTTCCTATTAAAGAATAAAAAGTACTTGTATTAAATTTAATATTTTACTTTTTTAAAACATGTCGAAGTTTTTAGAGACTGTAAAGAATATCCGATGAGTTTTAATATAAGAAGACATACAGTTGTGTAGAGATTTCTTATTAAAGTGTACGTGTTTCTATATTTTTTATATTCTTAATTTCTATATACTTCTATTTTAATCTTAATTAAGACCGGTAAAATAGCAAAACGCTATAT
Source organism: Mytilus edulis (assembly GCF_963676685.1). NCBI lineage: Eukaryota > Metazoa > Mollusca > Bivalvia > Mytilida > Mytilidae > Mytilus > Mytilus edulis. The sequence continues at coordinate 50,499,843 of NC_092347.1, forward strand.
AAATCGATATTTTACCGGAGCAACATATTATGGTATACCGTTGGCGTTCTATTTGTCCGTCTGTCGTCTACATGTCGGACATAAATTCAAAAACGCTTCCAGAAATTTGCATAAAACTTTGGTGAATTATTTATTAACGTGAGCTCCCTTTTTTTTATAAATTTTAGATATCTCTGGTCCGAGTTTTGGGGTTTTATTCATAACAAAAAGGGGGATTTTCCAGTTTTCTGACAATAACTCAAAATTTCGTTCACATATTGCAAGCAACTTTGATGAATTGTTCATATTTATGTTGACATGAGCTCACTTTCGATTTTTACATCAAGATGACCTTGAGGTCATTCCGATGTATTGCAATCGCCTAAATTTCCATTATGCAAATTAGTTTTGGGTTTTCAACCGATCTATAAAAATTATAGATCCGCGGACATTATCTCAAGAACGTATTACTATTGCGACAAGACCCATTAATTGTAATTGGTTTTTTTACAGGGGAGTATCCACCATGCACTTGCACTGCACTTTTATTATGATAGTAGAACAGAATGATATACAAATGCATGAAAATTATATATACATGTATGATGTAACTGTTATATTAATATAGTATATTACAACAAACCAGTGTATACTAAAAGAGGGACGAAAGATACCAAAGGGCCTCATAAATCTAAAATAAACTGACAACGCCATGGCTAAAAATGAAAACAGACAAACAATAGTACACATGACACAACATAGAAAACTAAAGAATACAAACAACACGAACCTCGCCAAAACTAGGGGTGATCTCAGGTGCTAAGGTATACTCTGGAACTATTGTTATATTAGTATAATAGTCTGAGGTGTATTGATGTTTTTCTATGCGAAATTTGTAATTTTTTGGTCGATTTGATAAACATCAAAACTTTAGGGCCATTTTTACCCTTCGTGAACCTTCTACTTTCTGAAATGACATTGAGAAGTTATTGAACTTTACTGGCGGATCCAGAAATGTTCACAAGTTGGGCCCACTGACTGCCTAAGAGGGGGCCCGCTCCAGTTAGGCTTCAGTGATTCCCTATGTAAGCAACCAAATTTTTTCTCAAAAAGGGGGGCCCGGGTCCCCTGTCCCCCTAAATCCGCCTCTGATTACTTTATTCTTTATAAATGTGACAGGCATATCATGTGCTCATGGCACAGCTTTATATTAATGATTGTATTTTCCTTTTAGATTCGGATAATTCATGGAAACCAAAGTTAGGACATGATAGATTATTTCTTAACTAGCCACGAGACATGTACAAAAACTATATTTGTTCCAATTCAATGCCATTTCTATTACAGGGGCAATAAGAGTAGAATTGTGTAGCAATTTGGCAGAAGGTGGAACCACACCATCAGCTGGTAAGCAAAACCAGTGAAAAATTTGACCTGTATTGTTGTGTAAAGATTGCATTCAAAATCCCCATGGTCATAATGCATGTGATGGTACTGAGTTGATGATATTTTTAGCACTTCCTTTGATCGTTCATGTAAAAAAGTGATGTGAGAATTCCAGTTTAGATCCTAGTCAGTCATTGTCAAGCAATTTATTACTGATATGTTATAAATAGATATATAACAAGTCTAAAAGGGTACAACATTACCAAAAATGACAATAAAACGAACAATATGTTAGATATTTCGGATTACATATATCTTTTATCTGTTGATCACAATGTAAAATGAATCGTGTCAATCTATCTATATACTAAAATAACGAGTTCCAATTTGTCAGCCGTCATCGGGTAAAAACAACAAATCGAAGAATTCAACTTTATATATACTATAGATAATATAGGACAATGGTGTAGATTAAAAATTACACCACTCCAGGCCCTTATGTTTTCCACATAATTAATATTGCCAATAATTAACAAGTTCCTGGTCGAATCCGATACCGATACCAATTGTTACCTATACCTTATCTGTACGCTCCGCATCTGACAGACGGTGTATTTAGGATTTTGCTATATACACGGGTCATAATCACGGGGTTAACACTACTAAATTCAACCATTGTCAAATTGTTCCCTATTGTAGTATTTTAATCAGTAAGACTTTCTAAGATAACAATACGAATACTAAAAATCTGGACTATGCTGTTGATTAAAATTACTCCATTCCAGGACCTTTTGTTTTCCAAATAATTAATATACCAATAATTGATAAATTCCAGGTCGACGGGTTCAAACAGAAAAAAATTGAAAGCAGAGAAAACAATGTATCTTATATTAATCGGCATGACTTTTAATATCAGATGACAATACCAATACTAAAATAAGGCTTACGCAGTCACGGACCCGCAATATCACGGGTGTGTTCTAGTTTTAATTATAAAACTATCAAAATCTAGTTAAAGCGAACATCAGAGACGCTGGTACAATTTTAAGATTTCCAAACACGACGCAAAGACTGCAAGGATATGCTAAATTAAAGATAGTTATTTGCGATATGAACTGTCACAACTATAAAATTCCAAAGGTGATGACATGTAAATTTAAGATGTTACAACAACTGCGTGGAAATACAGTCACAATACCAATCTAATTGTACAGCGGTGTGTTTGAATGGCCATTTGTTGACAAAGTATTGATATAAAAAAATAAATCCGTAAAGATTAGTAATGTGCATTTTTTGTAAAACCATGAGTCTGTTGATTAAGTTGAATCTTTATATTGGTTAACCATCATCTTAATGCATTTTATGTGATTCCACTGTGTTACAATGCGAGTTCACAAGATGAATGAATTTATTTTCAACAGGATACCATTCTGATTCTTGCGAACTTCGACTTTTGCCACAAGGATTATATTAAATAGGACCAGGATTAAGTAGTATATGATTTTCTTAAAATAATGTGAGTAATAAGTAAAAAGTCTGCGTGTCAGATTGTCAGGTGTCATCTGACCTTGACCTCATTTTCATGGTTCAGTGGTTTAAGTTAAGTGTTTGTGTATTCGTTTGTTTGTCTATTCGATGGTATATGCAATAGGTCAACTATATTTTGTGTATGAAAATATTATAAAATGTACTTGTCAGTCTAACATATTTAATTTGACCTTAAGCTCATTTTTACTATTCATTGCTCATTTTAAGTTTTGGTTTTTAGTCTGTTTATCCAATTCTAAAGCTATGATGAGTTACAGATCGTGTTAGCATGTGGTTCTCTCTGATTTTTGTCATAATTGCAGGCTTTATACTTTTGTGAAAATAACAGCTATAATATGGACATTTGTTCTCAAACTGTAACTGCTTAAAAGGCTTCAGATTATTTTGTGAGTGGGCCATTCGTGTCGTTCGGATACATCTAGTTTCAAGTTACTACAAATTATTGATAACTTGCTTTCCTATAAAACTTGTAACTCATAAACTGCTATCCCGGTGACTCTCAAGCATCTTTTTGATAGATGAAATGATACAAGTAATGGTTGACTTAGTCAGCAAAGATATTTTTTATAAAGTATATGTCAGTACGTACATCCCAAAATTGGTTTCCGGTTTCTAACTTAGTTGACCTCATCAAAATGTTTTGAAACTTATACACAGTTTGTATTGTAAAAAAACACAGATGGAGATTGAATTTCGGTGGCATCTTTTTTTATTTTTCTAAAACTATGCCCCTTTCACATGGATAAAATTATGATTAGTTAATTATGAATTTTTCGATTCCTTTCAATAACTTAAGATTGCTTAACCAAATGTCATGAACCTCATACACGATGTTTATTACCACAAAACAAAGACAAAGTTTGGTTTTGGTGGCGTCACTTTTACTGTTCTAGAGTAACGCCCGTTGGTAAAAAGATAAATAGCTGAATTTTTCGTTTTCATTTCTTTAACTTTAGTTTGCCTCAACCAAATGTTATGAAACTTATACACAACTAGAACATACCCGCGAAATCGCGGGCATATACAGCTTGTGAACTGTTGTAGGATGATTTTTTGTAAAAAATATTATATATGGAGAATTTCACAAAATTCCCTCTCCCTTTTTCCAAAGTCCAATATTTGTTTCCTTTCTGTTAAATTCAATTATTTTCGTGTTTCTGCCGGCCTCAGACCACAATTATTCTTCTCCTTTTCTACAATGCTTCGTTTGGTAAAAGTTAAATCAAATTAAAAATTTGCACCGTTTCAAACATGTAGTAAATGTAACTGCTTATATAGGCCATAATGAGTCTAATAAAATATGCTTCTAGGACAATCCATCAGTGCTTTTTTTCTTTTGAGAGCCTTATTAATATGCCATTAGAAGGATATGAATAATGTATAAATGACTAATACCGGCTAAGTCTAATTTAAGGGGTGGTCGGAGGGGTCCTGATCCCAAAATCCCGGGCTTATAACCATGAAATGCCGAGATGCAGAATTTATAGAAATTCATATCCCGAAATCGAAAAATATATTCCCTGATCCCGTAAGGACCAATCCCCAAATCCCGAGCTTAAAAACACCCGATCCCGACGCCCCGAAAAAGGTCCTGCCTCCCTCTAATCTCTACCTTACTTTAATTTTTGCCAAATCACTATTTTCCCTTTCAACAATAAATGTTTATGCCCCATTCATGGGCATTATGTTTTCTGTCTGTGCATCCGGTCGTCCGTCCGTCCATCTGTCCCGCTTCAGGTTAAAGTTTTTAGTCGAGGTAGATTTAGATGAAGTTGAGCATGTTTTACTTATTTTAATATATATGCAAGTGGTATGACTCCTTAAATAGTAAACATTTCAAAGAAAACAGTAGACAGAATCAGGGACTTTCTATACTACATAGAAAGTTCCTGACAGAATACAGAGAGTCTCTATATATTAAAGAAGTATAATCGTAGTTAACATGTAGATAAACGCGGAAAATAATTGTCCTCTCTAAGTAGGTATAATAGTTGTGGTTCTTGCGATGCAAACACCATGATATGAATCGCGAAAAATAATTGTCCTCTCTAAGGAGGTAGATTAGTTGTGATACTTGCGATCTAAACACCATGATATGGAGAACGCTCTAAATGGCTTATTTGTTTTTTTCATTTTTGTTATCTATCATACGATTGGTTGTACTTGTGTCACATGTTTTACTTATTTTATTATATATGCAACTGGTATGACCCCTTAAATAGTAATCATTTCAAAGAAAACAGTAGACAGAATACAGAGAGTATCTATATATTAAAGTAGTATAATCGTAGTTTACATGTAGATAAAAGCGAAAAATAATTGTCCTCTATATGGAGGTATAATAGTTGTGGTTCTTGCGATCTAAACACCATTATTTGGTGAACGCTCTGATTGGCTTATTTATTTTTCATTTTTGTTATCTATCATACGATTGGTTGTATTTGTGCATGTTTCAAACTGGAAATCTTATCTATGACTAAAAGTCAGTCTGATGACGGAATCATATCCGGACTCCTTTTGGTGTCATACCACCAATTACTCCCTCATATTTAGAACGTATGTGAAAGTAGGCCTACTCGGACAAAAAAAAGTGCATTTGATGTCATTGTTCACCTAAACTAACTAACAAATTTGCAGAAATGAAAGTTTTGTTGAAAGAGAAATATATTAAGACCATTTTGAGCCAAAATTTACCTGTCTATGAGTTTGCATTAAAAATTGAGGATTAATGCGCTCCATAGTATACTAATTTAAGATTTCCAGAAAACCAGGGGTTATTTTTAGTGGTACCTCCTTTCGGAAGCTCTCTGCTTTCTTATATGATTTTGAATGTATGTTGAAAATTGGCATGCAGAAAGGTGACACCTGTACAATTCAGGATATACCTAGTTTCTACGAAGTTAAACTTAAGGTAAAATATTTAGAAAGCTGTGAAAATTGCAAAATTTGGTTGAACAGATAGGGACTTTTAATTGGTGGTATGACACCTTTTTTGTCGTTTTTCTCCCAAAATAACTCAATCTGAATAATCATAAGAATGAATGACAAATGCAACTATGCATGTTACCGATAGGACACAGAGGCATGATGATTGATTTATTGTGGAAGGAAGAGCTAGAAGCGACACACAACATGAGGTCTTCTCGTTTAATAGTATAGATGCTTATTACTAATAAACACAGGTCAAATATGAGTTTTAGTGACGTCATATTTACTAATCTAGGGTTATGCCCCTGCACAAATGGGAAACAGAAGGCTTTTCATTTACATGTAGTTTAAACATTTTTATTTTATAGTGGATTGAGAAACAAATTATTATAACTTATATTAATCCCTTTCCACTTTGCGGGTGCGAGTGCTGCCTTGTAGCGGCGTTAGCCTGCTCTTTTTCGAAATCTACAAGTGCAGGGGCGGATCCAGTTATTTTAAAAAGGGGAGGGGGTCCCAACCCAGAGAAAAGGGGTTCCAACTATATGCTTCCATTCAAATGCATTGATCGTCCAAAAAAAAGGACCCCCTTTCCCCTGGATCCGCCAATGAAGGGCGTCTTTTATGTGCAAAAAACATGGCTCTCTCTTAGCACTGGTCAGCCATTCATAGTACGGACTATCATCGTTTCCTCAAGACCATACTCGCAAATGGTGTCAAGGGAGAGTCGAAAATTCAGTCCCTGAATTTTTCATCCCATAACGGAAATCGAACCAGGAACTTTTGTGTAAGTAGCCCGATGCACTAACCACTACACCACGGCACCGAGTCTGGAAAATCTTTTCTCCGACACACAAAGAACTTTGCACCAGCAACATCTATATGAAATTTCGAATTGTTAAAATTTGAATTGGTCAAATCAACCCCTGCAAAGATAGCTGTGAGAGTTCAGAGGAACCACTTTGTCTGTCTATCCATTCCATTCCACTTCATGTCTTGGACATAACTTGGGTACTATTGAACGTAGCCATTTTAAAATATATGGAGGTTTATGAAACTTATAGTATGTAGATTTATTATGGGTTTGTGTGATATATTCTTACTTTGACTGACATTTGACCCCTATTAAACATGTTAAAGTATATCGTTTTCCAATGTATGTCTAGCTCATTAATACTTTCGAACAATAAAAGTAATAGATCGTAATAGGTTAACCAAATTTGATATGCAGTTTCATAGACTTGGGTGTGTCATATATACATTTCCCATTTCCATTGGCTTTGACCCCTGTGATAGCTATAGTAAAGTAGTAATTGATTTTAAAATTAATTGTTGCTGTCGTTTATTCAAGGACTTTTGAAGGTGGTAAAATCACGTTTGAAGATTCCAATATATGTGATGCTGCGACCACGTGGTGGCGATTTCTTCTACAGTGACGATGAATTTGAAGTCCTAATGGAAGATTTGAAACTATTGAAGACTATAGGAGCAGACGGATTTGTGTTTGGTTTTCTTAATTCGTATGTATTAATATTTTATGAAGATTTTTTATTAGTGACACTCCACAAATATATCCATTCAGTGATTAATGACCTATAGTTGTCAATGTATGTGTCATTTTGGTCTCTTGTGGACATTTTTGTCTCATTGGCAATCATACCACATCTTCTTTTTTATATTTAAAACCACACACTAGTAACAAGGATTTGTATGTATATATAGTGACAAAATACAAATCCTTGGTTAATTATCATCACTTATTGTCTGTCCTATTCATTCTATAATCTTTCTAAAAATTGATTCCTATAAAATAATATACAAATTTCGATTGTATACTTACTGTTTATGAGTAAACATGTAGCTTATTTGGTACATGCTGTCAGACAGGGTTCACCTGGCCTTTTCCTCATTTTATGGATCAGTGATCAAGGTTATGTTTACATGGTCAATTGTGTACCTGTTATTGGTTTTCCAACAGATTCCTTTAGTATAATTGAATAGATCTTTTAAAATTTTACCACAAGGTTCCATACCTCAAAAGAAGAAAAAAAAACAATTAACCTAACGTTGACAAACATGAAGGAATGAATCATGAAAAGAAGAAGCTGTTGTATAATTGCTAATATTAGATGTATGTTTCATTATAATACTTTATTCTGATTGGCTAACTGCACATCACACGTTGCTCCTAAAGCAAAATTGCATAACTCAATAAAACTTTTCATTCATAACAACACGTAGTACCAAAATAAAGTGCACAGTTGAATTAAATAAAACAATTATAAAATTAGTGTTTTCATGATCATAGCTAAAAAATGTAATTATAAGTATTGAATGCTTCTTTTTGTAACTTCATAGGGTTGTAAAAGCGTTGACTGTGCGCACATTTTTAGAGTAAAGCGCTTCCGCGCTTCATACAAAATGTACTTCGGTCATCGCTTTTACATCCCAATGAAGTTACAAAAAGAAGCATTCAATTCTTAAATAATAGACAAAATGACATTGACGTAAGCAGCCATGGGTAGGTTGTTGTGAGCGTATTTATAAAAGACATAACATGACTAGTGTAACACAATTCAAAACGAATGTGAAAGACAAACAAAAGACAACTGTTAAATCGCAGGATCCTAACTTTTGACAGACATTTATAATACTAGTATGCGTCGGGGTTGAACATGTTTTCTGACACCCCGGCCCTTACGTTGAACATTGGTGTAACGGTCCAATTTTTCTCGTAGTTCATCTATAGAATTTACTAGAGAGTCAATACTGAAGTTAACGTTCATGATGATGTGCTCGACTTTACTAAGGTTGCCAATGTTGCTGTAGAAGATCGATGTTTCCATCACTATGTCAAATATACACATTTTTGAATCGGATATGAAGCCAAATAATTAAAAGAAAGCAAAACTGACAAAAAAGGCAAAATAGTCGGATCCAAAGCAACAGAAAACCGTGAATGCATTTCCATTTTTAGCATGAGCCATTTTTTTATTTCATACACTGAAATACAAGCATTAAAGTGTTTAAAGTGGCTAATTGTACGATCTCTGTGTCAATAATTTTCTTTTCATACCTTTCTTGCCGTACAATGTGAACATTTCAACGAGATATTGAACAAATTCGAGGCAAGGTATACTCAATTCGTCATTTTGGCATTCATTTTTACTTATCGGTTGTACAAAATATTTAAGACACCTCTCAAAAGAATATAGTTATATATGTATACATATTCTTCGATATTATAAAAATAACAAATAAAGAAACAAACAGAAAACTGCCTTTTTTCTATCTATTTGAAAATGTCCAGATGACGTGCCGGTTACTATCGAGTCCAAACCTATTTTGCCGGTGTAGTTTAGACACAGTGACGTATTCTGTGAAAAATATAAACTTTCTAATTAAAACTATCCTGGATTTTCACCAACATTGGAGAGAAGTTTTAAAAGCTTATCAAAAGATAGTTTCTATAAGGAAATTTTGTAATTACAAGACTGATGCTGAACTGCGAGATGTGCATATGTATGAGGTCTTTTTTGTTCATTAGAAAATAAGCAGGCATTGTACATTTCACTGTTATGTAATTCTTGAAGTTATCAAAAGATATATGTGCCAGTAGCTGTTTCTAGCATTTAAAAAGCTGGAAGTGTCCACTTTTTCTTTTGATATTTCAGAGGTCAACCTGCTTGGGTTGTCATGTGTTGCTTTCCTTTAATGAAAATATGTTGTCATAATTAGTTTGACCTAAATAAAAGTGTATTTTCCTGCTCAAATGCTTTTATGCTTGATTTAGGAATGGCACTATAGACAAAGACCGCTGCAAAGAAGTCATAGGTTAGTTTTTATATGACTGCAAAAACAATTTTGCTTCGTAGAGTGATATCATGTCGTCTGCGTCGTCGTGGTCTGCGTCGTTGTGCGAAGACATTTTGTTTCCGGAAATATAACTTTGGTTTTAGTGAATGGATCCATATAAATTTTTACCAGGAGGATTAATATCATTTAAGGCTGGGATTGATTTTAGGAATTAGAGGCCAAAAAGGGGGCCCTAAATAAGCATTTTTGTAGTTTTCAAACAATAACTTGTGTTTACATGTATGAATCTCTCTGAATATATACCACAAGTTTCCATACCATGAAGGGATAGTTAGTATTGACTTTAGGGGGTTATATCTCAAAATGTTATAGAATTAGGGGCAAAAAAAGGGGAAAAACTAGGTTTTTCTGGTCAATGGACAATTAAGACAATTTAAAAGCAGTGTAAGGGAGGTAATTCAAAAACATTAAACATACAATGTTGGGTCTCCCGAACAATACTTGTAAATTATGTATAAAGAAATGTCTGGTTTTGGACTAATTGCTAAAAAAGGTGGTAGCAGTTTTCAGTTTTTTTCCAAATTTCTCAGATTACAAATTTTTGAAAAGTAAAAAGAGGAAATCTTTAATTGCACAATATTGCGCATTAGATTTGTAAGATCTTGACATTTGTTTTGAGTCAGAAACCCATATTATGTGAAAAATCTTATCACAATCCAAATTCAGCTGTATCAAGCTTGAATGTTGTGTCCATAGTGGTCCCAACTGTTCAGGGTTCGACCTCTTCGGTCATATAAAGCTGCGCCCTGCGGAGAACTTGGTTAACATATTAGAATGTTGATTGACAACATATGCTTTGCGTTGTCTCTATGTTTTACCTATTGAAAAAGACGAGTTCTGGTTGAGTTAGTATCAAAACTAATTTTTACATTGATTTAATTTTGTTGTAGCCAGCTTTATATTAATTTATTTTTGATTTGAAGTGTTCAAGTTAAGGTATGTGTTTTCCTCCAACTTAAATTTTGAAGTAGTAGAGTAGAATTAGTCTAGATCTTTAACGAAATGTGAATCTTGAGAGTTAAATAAATAATACAATAAATGAATTTTATGAAGTTTTTTAAACGTTTTCTTGTCTGTATGTGTTATATTGAAGTATATGATAAAAAGAAAATAACAGGTCATTTTTCATATCAGACCCCTTATAAGCCTATGGTCATAATCATCCCTCGAGCCTGTCGGCTCTTGGGCTGATATCATGACCTAGGACTGAGAAGGGGTGACCCGGGTCTGATATGAAAAAAGCCATGTTATAATCTATATTTATCGGACCGACTAAAAAGCACCCTCGAGAGCGCCCGGGTAAAGAAAAGGCGCCCGGAGAAAAAAAAAGCGCCCGGGAGAATTAAATAATAATATTTTATAACAATAAATGTTTTCCTGAATAAAAAATAATCATTGCTTGTTTTGTCTAAAGTGTGTAGATAGTGTTGGTGCGCTTTTACATTTTAGATTTCAAAAGTGTATATAAGTAAGTAAGCTGTAAATATAAACAAGAGTATATAGAAGAATCATGGACGATATTTTCCTCGATCAAAACTTATATTTCGTTATTTAAAAAAAACAGTTCCCGATGTCTAATACTCGCAACTGCATGGTGAACACTCTTCTTAAACACACTTTAATTGACATTGGAAGATCTTGGCAGGGTTTCATCATGCCTGTCACTAAGAAAAGTTAACCCCACTGCTAAAGCAAATTGATAATCTGGCCTTTTGGAATATGCCGTAAAAATTGTAAAAAAAATTATATTTTTTTTATAAAACCAAAACTGTTTAAACTGCGGCTGATAATAATGTGTAACTCTTTTAATTTTATAAAATTGATATTTATCTGTGAAATTTAAGTTGTTTTGGCAGTTTTCATTTTGATAGCGTTTTTGAAAAACATGTCTTTTCATGTCTAACATTTAATAAATCTTAAGCATCAGCTGTGATCAATTGTTATCTGTATTTCGAAGTAGTGTTCATATATTATTGTTTAAATTGAAACATTCATAAAAGCCTTGGTTTTTTGCTTTATTACAAATGTCTATTATCTGAATTTGCAAAAAAATTGTCTAAAATTTAAAAAAAAATCAATGTGCATAACTTATTTCATCGACACAAAGTTAACTCATGCCAATACAATTTCTATATATTTTCCCCTGGCGCCTTTTCTTTTCCTCGGGCGCTTTTTAGTAGGACCCATATTTATCAACCCCAAAGATAAAATATTCACCGAATCCAACTCATTGTATAAACCTTATCGAAAGTCAATTATAATTAGTTCGGAACATACAAATGAACCAAAATTAAATTAATTACTTTGAATATGTAAAACACAAACATTCTACTCTTGGTTTTTTTCAGATGCCATTCGGCCTTTAGCAGCAACATTTCATCGTGGTAGGTAGTTGACCTAAGTTTAGAACAAATAGATATTTCATAAAGATTTGTATCTCTATAAAGAGCGTGCTTGATTTTTATGCTCGAGCACTAGACTATATATAGATTTATCCTTGTCCATCCTGCCCACTTAGTGTACTTGGTTTGTTCATGCAACTCCTCCATCAATTGACAAGCTATAACCTTTATGTTATGTAAGTTACATATAACACTATTAATTTCTAAGTTTTGCACAATCTGAATGACCGGATTAAATTGTTTTATTTTTGGGGGAAATTATTTATGTGGAGTACACAGATTGTCCAACTTACACCTCCTACAGTTTTCAAGCTGGATCTTTTATAATATTCAGTGAAAATGTGACCTACCGAATAAGACTATTTACCGTATTTGTTATAATATGAACAACACGACGGGTGCAACATGTGGAACAGGATCTGCTTACCCTTCTGGTATCTTTCGTCCCTCCTTTACTAAAGGTGTGCGTATTTTCAGAATTTTGATGTTCAAACTTTCCACAAATGACAGGGTGTTGACCTTGTATCTTATTTTGTTAACATTTATATGTATGCATGGTACTGTTTCAACTGTTGGTACATGGTTTGTTCAGCAACTCCTCATACAGTTTTCAAGCGTTAAATTTTATATTATACAGGGTGTTGGTACTCATAAACTGAAGATATGCATTTTATCAAGAAGGGTTAGCTGGACAAACTATGTATCCTATGTTGGAATGACACACAAAAAGATGGTAAGTACAGGGGTAAAAATTTTATCATGGGAAAAGGGGTGTGTGGCATAATGAATAAAACTGATCAATCAGTCAACATTGAACAAGAACAGTTGTGAACCATTTATTATATCTATATATTTTTTTTTATATTATTTGCACTTCACTCATATGAACAATATTTTCTTTCAGCAATAGACACAACAGTTGATATAATGACAGCATTGGAAGTGGTGATAAAAATTGGTTTTACACGGGTTTTAACAAGTGGAGGCTGCTCAACTGCTTTAGAAGGTCTTCCTATTATCTCAGAAATGGTTTGCAAGGTAAAAATATGGCATATATTCAAATAATAAAGTTAAAAATACATTTTCAAAAAAAATTCTCAAAATTTTCAAAACTCAAATGCATGTATGTATTTCCTTAAATCTCATAAGTTTGCAAGTATTCTTTCAATGACTGTTTGTATACAGGCAGGAATTTAAAAAAAAAAATGCTGTGTAATTTTAAAGAGATAAATTGAATGTGTCTTCGCACATGACATTGGTTTACATGGATTGCCTGCAAGTTTGCAACAAACAATTGCGACAAGCTTGCGGAAACCTTGCGGCAAATCTAATTTGCATAATTATGTTTGCAGCAAGATTGCCGCAACCTTCATTTGCATGGTAAATGGTTGCAAGTTTGCAGCAGGGAACAGAAAGTCGTTAAAACCCCCTGGAATTTAAATAAATAAAAGTTTAAGAGATATTTTTCAGGCTAAAGGAAGAATTATAGTTATGCCAGGTATGTCTATATCTTTAGATAGATACTATTATTTGCTTACATTTTTTTGATTCTATGATTTGTTTACATTTTTTTGATACTATGATTAGTTTACATTTTGTTTTGATACCATGATTTGTTTACATTTTTTTTATATGATGTTTAAAGCCAATCATATTGTTGAAATAATGTGTTATTGTATTATCAACGTATTAGGTACTTTATATAAAAATAAGGTAAGATTGCCAATGAAACAACTATCCACCAAGGTTGAAATGAGGTGGATGAAAGCAATAATTATTATAGGCAATGGTACAGAATTCAACAAGGAGAAAAACCCATATCGTACAGTCATGCAGGTATAAAAGGCCCTGACAAAATAAATGTGAAACAATTCAATTGAAAATAAAAAGACCTAATTTATATAAAAAAAAAACAATTTATGAAAAGCAAATATGACATACATGAACCAACGACCACAACTGAACTACAGGATCCTGACTTTATACATAATAAAGAAAGTATGGTTATTGTTTGTGTCCCCTTACTTGAATCAGTGGTATGACAGCAGAAAATAAGAGCAAACTGTAAAAAATAGTTGCAAATGGTTTAACTCGAAAGACAAGGCATAAAAACAACTTAAAAACAACAGATTCTGACAAAGCTCCAAAATAAGAGTTCATGTACTTGCAGTTACAGAAAAGCTAGTTCAAATCAAAGTACAGCTAATAAAATAATCATGTTCTACATACTAAATTATCAAGCATCACATATCCAACTTACATTGTGTAAAGAGGTCATAAACAGTTTTGGAATCCAATGACAACTAATTAAAAGATGTAATTTGAAAATGCTTAGAAGATTTGAATCCCTGTATCATCAGGGGCGGATTTAGGGGGGGCAGGGGGCCCGGGCCCCCCTTTTTTGGGAAAAAATTTGGATGCTTATATATGGAATCATTGAAGCGTGACTGGGGCGGGCCCCCTCTTAGGTCAGGCAGTGGGCCCCCACTTATGTAAATTTCTGGATCCGCCACTGATCATTTACTTTCATATTCCCATACTTCAACTCTCTTTAAGGAATTCATTTATTAAAGCAATATCAAAGGCAATCCTTATATTTATTAGTGTAAAATACCTATTTGTATAAAATAACTGCAGCTGATGTATATTTAAAAAAAAAATCTCTGTGTCTAAACCTTTTTAACATTGATACCAATTATTAAAGGAGACGTGACACAATTTTTTTTTTTTTTTTTTTTTTAATTAATTAATAAATATTGATCATATAACATGTTGTAATAATTTTTTCTTGTCAAAACCTCATTTAACGGCCTTTTTATTTAGTGGCAAGGACGTATATTAGTTATACGTCCTTGTTTAGTGGTCAAAGAATCCAGCGCTTGTCGTAATCTTTGATTTTTAATGAGATACCGGTCACGTGATCGTGATGACGTCAGTGGATACAATCTGAGAAAATGATTATGTCTCAAAAAGGACGAAGTCGATCATATTCCTGTAAAATTAAACAATGGACGGTGTTGACAGCAGTTTTCAAGGCAATTCTCAAACTTTAGATATTCAACCGTATCAGTTTGAGCCGTTACTTGTTGAAAATAATCAAGTAGAAGATATAATCCGACATTGACGATCTTTCAAGCAATGCCGATATAATATATCAATAATTAATTTCAAAACCTAATGAAAGTTTTTTCTAATTTCTCTTTTGTTGAAGATTACATTTTATATTAATAACTTTTTAAGGTGGAGGTATAAATGAGAACAACATTTCAAGAGTTCTACAACAGTCCAAAGCCAAGGAATTTCATTGTTCAGCTAGAACATCAAGACCGTCGTTGATGCAATTCCAAAAAGCAGGCATACCAATGGGCACTGCATTCCACCCACCAGAATACAGCACAAAAGTAACAGATGTGGCAAAAGTTCAGCATTTCATTAGTTTGTCAGAACTGAGATGATTGTTTTATGGATATGAATTAATTATGTTCTCTGGATAAATTGTTGGCCTTGTCCTATTTACCATGTGTCAGAACACAATGCAATTGCCTGCCAATTAAAATGATCCAAACTTATAAAACATCTGAGGTGCATTTATTTGAAAATAAATAGTTTAATATTGGGAACGGGTTTTATTTTTTATTTTGTCATTTTGACATTTCAGATACAGTTTATGACAACAAAAGAGATGAGTTCAGCTGCCAGATTGTGAACTTTCTATTTCTATATAGCCGAACATTGCAGTAGCGCCTCCATATAGTGTATATATCTCTCAGTTGATTAGGTATTCCCATACTTGTATATCTTATCTGCTTCATAATTTCCTTGATAGAGGGTTGCTACTCACAAGGAAGCTATTAAACCAAGAGTTACAAGTGGTGAAGTTGAAATCATCCCTTCATAAATTTTATGAACGGCATCAAGAGCTGATTGGCCATTATGGAATATCTGTATATCTGTATCATAGAGGAAAACCGATTTGTTCAAATTATCGTGACGACAATGCCGTCCCCTTTTCCTGAATGTGACTTGCTGAATAACCGGGTTCATGATCTGCTTACCCCTCTGCAGTACCTGATATCACCCCAAGTTTTTTGTGGGAATCGTGTTGCTCAGTCTTTATTTTTCTATGTTGTTTTTTGTTCACTTTCGTTTGTTTATATAACATAAGAAGATGTGGTATGATTGCCAGTAAAACAACTCTCCCAAAGACATCAAATGACACAGAATTCTACAACTAGATGTCACTGTTCGGCCTTTAACAATGAGTAAAACCCTAATCGCATAATCAGCTATAACTTGACAGGCCCCGAAGTGACAAATGTAAAACAATTCAGACAAGAAAACTAACAGCCTGATGTATACATGTACAAAATAGATAGAAATAAAATACGAAAAAAACAAAATAGATATTTGGACAGGTACACACAGTATGAGGCGGGGTTAAACATGTTCGTGGGAGCCTTACCCTCCTCTTACACTTAACTCATTATACTATTTTCATAGTATACAGGAACACCATATGTAATTAGTCAGAATGCAAGTCAAAGTGATACTAATATCTTGTTTTGTAGCTCTTGATTTTACATCTCCATATTTCAGAATTAAAAGAGGTTGATAATCCATATCTGCGTTTCGTTTCAGATGCCTTTTGGCCTGGAGTTACCTCCTCATTATGTCTGTTGTCCTTTACATTATTTTTTTTATTTATCGAATGCTTGAAAAAATATAGTTTTTGTCTCGCTTGACAGAGTCAAAAAGCGAGACATAGGTATGCTGGTTCTGGCGGCGGCGGCGGCAGTGTCAACAGATCTCAACAATATACATGTACCAGTATTAGTTTGTGATTAGGTCTAATTTATGGTGAACCACTAGTGGTAAGTTAATGATAGTTGGTATGCAGTTGTAGAAGTATTGGCATATCTCATTTCCATGGAGACTATTTGACCCTGTCCCCTCGGTCATGGTCTATTGACTTTGAATATTTTTCTTAGTTTTCATGTATTAGTGTTTGATTAGGTAAGTTTTTGGTGAATCACTAGTGGTAAGTTAATGATAACTGGTATGCAGTTGTATAAGCATTTCCACATCTCATTTCTATAGAGATTATTTGGCCTCGCCTCAGTCATGGTCTAATGACTTTGAAACTTTTGCTTAGTTTTCATGTAATAGTTTGTGATTAATAGTACTGCAACTGACCTCGAAAAACGACGTTAGTTAACGAGTTTAATGTTCCGGCTGCAAATTGTGATAGAATAATATCTATATTTTAATTTCGGTCTGGTCGTAAAAAATTTCTATGGTCACATTTTTGTATTTTAGCCCTTTAGCTGTTTAATGGACTACCCCTCAATTTACGGTTTGGGGTAGTCACTTTAAAAAAAAAACTTAATGCTTTCGTTAATTTTCAATTATTTGACATTTGAGAGGACAAAATATATTATTGCGATACTGCATGCAAATTTTGTTGGGCAAATTCCAAACGACTTTGTCAAAAACTCGAAACAAAAAACATCATTTGTAAATTTTTTTAATTTCCGTCAAACAGCTCCACCATTTTTTTCCCCTTCACATTGAATTTGATAGTTTCGGTGTGATTATGTACATTTTCTAGGATAAGTTGATTTATTTTTGAGAGATTTGAATATATATATAGCAGTTCTTTCGTGTATTTTCTGTATTTATAAGTTATATTTTTGTTAATAAAATTTTGACTTTTTATAAAAGTTAACCAAATCCTTCGGATACAATGTTTTTTCCGGATACTGACTTGTTGATTTTGTGTGGAAAAAATACATTGCATGTCAATGTCACTCAGAGAGCTATTTTAAATGCGCATGCAAGCGGTCGGGAAAAAAGTATTATTGAAGTTTCGCAGAGATTTGGTGTGTGGCAAGGTGTTGCTACAACCAACTCCTCTTGATATTCTGCTTTCCTTGGGCGAAGGAGTTGTGAATCATCAGTGATGTAAAAAGACTGACATCAGAAGGCAAAATTGTGTCGTCTTTAAATTAGAAACAACTGAATGCTATATATATATGTGATCAAACTAATGTATCCTCACAACCTGACAATTAAAGTATTATTCGATCTCGCGCTCAGTTTCCTCTTTGTAGTTTGGATATGGAAACAGTTTTTTGTGTAAAAGCACAACCTTTAAAAATTACACAAAACTGAGTCGTCTGAACGTGTTGACAGTCTTTTGAGGTATGCTAATGTGAGTAATCCTTCATCCATGCATGACATGGTAAAATAATGGCGAGTACAGATTTATTTTCAATTACAGTCTAACTTTCAGCATGCATTACCAAGTACTTATTTAAGTCAACACCAGTGCAATCAGGTAAAGCAGTTACTGAAAAATTAGAATTTGAACTTTCTGTCAATTCATTGATAACGATTGTTAGTGATGATCTGTTCTTCCATACTAGTGTAGAGGCGTTCCTCATGTAGCACATCCTCGACATATACCGATCACTTTTACCCAAGATTGTCTCTGATGCTCACAAAACTAACTAGATATTATGACACCTTACAATTCAGACACAGCGGGGCCAAGAGATATCAAATATAGAGTTTAGCTCTGAAATCAGTAAAGGGGATGCCATATCTGCTGAAGGAAAATTGAAGTCTATGTTAAGACTTTCAGAGTTACACCTAGGTGTGTCTGAAGATATCAAGGATACATTAAAAGAAGAAGAAGAACAATTATTTCACTCTGCCGCCAGCGCTCTTACGAGCTATGTCCTCGTTAGGTGTTTCTATGGAAAAGATGCCCGCATCGCTTCTTAAGTTTATTTGTTAGTTAATTGATAAAAAAATCAAACAAAGGCGCTTCTGGACCGTATATTGTCCCTAAAGATAACAAAAAATCGTAAATGTATGACTATTACAAAATCAATCGTTTCTATGATAACATTCACCCCATTACATTTTGGATTTGCCGTGCAGTTATATCATGCATATGGGAATATTGGTCACGAACATTGATAGAAACTTTGTACTTACATGGTTTTTGTGTTTCCTATGCATAGGTAACACTATATCTGACAGGCATTGCAATGCACGAGTTTGACCGAATCAAGACGGTATTTACGCTCCAGATGGCATTGTTTCAAAATACTTAGGGGGATGTTTAAAATTTGATACAAAAAGGTGCCGACAATATAGTCACCAACACGGAGACAATGGATAGTAATTAGGAACGTTTCATTCCATGGCACCAGCAGACTTTCAGGTTTATCCATCCACAATTGATTTTAGAATGCGTCAGATGAAAGTGAAGATAGGTCAGGATAATACTTTTCAATTGACTGACAGTGCATCATCGTTGGCGACTGTTTCAGTATATCAAAGGTATATAAGAAAGGTCTTTCAAAAATTCGACCGGGAGGACAAAAATGGATAAACCCCAACCTTTTTCATGGGAGAAATATCATCATATTACATACAAGACTAACTTTGTACCTGTAAATCTTTGTGCTCAAAAGCTGTGTTTGCTTTGTACAAACTCTGTCCTGGGCCGAACTTGATCCGCATATATGATGACGAAGAGATTGTTTTATATCCCTATTTAATGAAGACTAGAGCTATTGTGTGTCGCTTAAGTTATATAAGGGTCATGACTGATTTTAAATTACAACATTAGCATTACATTGTAATATTTAACATCACTTCCCTAGTTCATGCACATAACTAACTTTGTTTTAAACTCAACCAAACGCTAAATCCATGGCAGTCACACTTACGATTTTTTTTAAACCTCGCATTCGTCTCGGTTAACTATGGTATTTTTTTGGGGTTATAACTGACCTGTCCAGACTTTGCAAATACACAATATGAACTATATATTTATCTATAACTAGGTACTAATTTTCAGAAAATACACAACCTTTTAGATGCAAAATTAAATACACTGTTTCAGTGCTTAAATATTGTTTTTTTTCAAAGATAGAAAGAAATTTGAAATAACTTGATAAACTTATGTTTTCAATAGCTTAGAAAATAATTCTGTAATATACTGTGGTGAAAATTATAAGCAATATGAAAGTTTATGGATGTGAAAAGGTCAATAAAATTGAGAAAGGAAATGGGGAATATGTCAAAGAGACAACAACCCGACCACAAGGCCACTTCTTTTGCCATGTTATAAATGAAAAAAAGTCAGAGGGTTCCAGATCAACGCCATTTTGTAATGGCAGCTTTTCATATAAGTAGTCAAATTTGTCGTTTTAACATCATTTATAGCATATGCTTATGATTGTGTAGCATTCTAATGAATAAATATAAGAATTTTTCTCCTTTTTGTCTTGTGGTTGAAATATTGATATTTTTAAGAATGACCTTTGACCTCAATTTCACAAAAAATGTGACCACTCTGGATTTTTACGACCAAAGTTTTCTTATTGTACACATTTTCCTCTTTCAATCGATATATAATTTAGGGTCTTGTAACACTTATCAATTCAAAGTTTTAAAAAGTTTCAAATTTTAGATTTTTGGAATTTTGATCAAAGTTTTAAAATATAAAAATTCCAATTTGTGTAAAAGTTTTGAAATATTAACCAAATAATTAAAATATCCAAATTTAATACGGTTTTGAAATTTAATAGCTTAAAAAGTTGATCAAACTTTATAAATACCAAACCTAACGTGCAAGTTTGATTATTTCACTTTTTAGAAGTTTGATTTTTTAGATTTTTGATTAAGATATCTAAAACAGAAAAGGGTCGAGAAGAGAGGTATACCTGAAAACTGCGAAACGAAATAAAAGCGGAACGAAACGAAACAAAATGAAATGAAAGCATACTGATAAGTTAATTTATAAAATAAAACCACAGGCAGACAGTTTTAAGCGGTGAAAAATTGAATGACAAAATGAATATTTCTCAAAAGAAGAGAATTCATTTTAAAACAAGACGCACGGCTCTGATAATGACCATTTTACTTGCTTGTTTTCTCAGCACCTATATTTGAGGAGTAACAGTAAAAACGGACCAACTCGAGTAGGTCAAATAGTATGGTTAGGGCTCAACCTAACCATACTATTTGACCTATTTGTATATATTTTATACTGAACTTCAATAGAACGGCTCAACTGTATTATCTCATTCATTTGGTATCTTTAATGTTTGATCAAATTTTTAAACTATCAAATTAAATTTAAAAACGATATTTAGAATTTAGATATTTTAATTATTTGGTTAAAATTTCAAAATTTCAAAACTTGTACACAATTTGGAATTTTGATATTTTTAAAACTTTGAACAAAATTCCAAAAATCTTAAATTTCAAAACTTTTTAAAACTTTGAATTGATAAGTGTTACACGGACCATTTATGTATGTGTTCTTCCAGAACATTATTTTTTTTTAAATGAACTCTGGTTGCAGTCCTATAGGTCGGTTTATGGGGAACCGCAAGTGATAGGTCAATGATACTTGATATGCAGTTGTATTATAGTATTGGCACATCTCATTTGTATAAAGATTATTTAACGCCGCCCTCTCAGTTATGGTTTATTGACTTTGACATTTTGCTTAATTTACATCATGTATTAGTTTATGGTTGGTTTATTTAAAGGGAACTACTTATGATAAGCCAATAGTATTTAGTATGCAATTGTATTAGCATTGGCTTATCTCATTTCCATGGAGATTGTTTAGCCATGTACCTTCAGTCATAGTTTATTGACTTTGAATATTTGAAAAACTTAAAACTTACATGTTAAAGTGTTGCCTATTTTAATTTCAACATTTGCATTATCGAAATATAAAAAAGCGAGACATATATCTTTGTGATAACAGTTTATTTAATATAAAGTGAATTTCTCACTCATTAT
Source organism: Mytilus edulis (assembly GCF_963676685.1). Classification (NCBI taxonomy): domain Eukaryota; kingdom Metazoa; phylum Mollusca; class Bivalvia; order Mytilida; family Mytilidae; genus Mytilus; species Mytilus edulis. The sequence goes on from NC_092347.1 coordinate 50,521,796, forward strand.
GAGCTGAGACTACTATAACACATGTTATAGTAGTCTCAGTTATGAGTAAACTATAGCTATAATAACTATAATATATTATACACAGTGTTCATGTCTGTCAGATAGAGTTGATCGATCTGACCTCGACCACATTTCATGGGCTAATGAGCAAGGTTAAGTTTCTTGGTCTTGTCAAATTTTCAGTATGCCAAATGTAATAGGTCAACTATAGTTGTTACAGTATTACATGTTCATTCAACAGGGTTCATCTGACATTGATCTCATTTGACCCTCGTGCTGCCAGAGGAACACATGTGTCCACACCGTCTGTGCCGGAGGGACACATACATGACATATGCCCATGTTTTAATTTTAACAAGCAATGGGGACTAACTGTTCACCACTTATTGCGGACCTGTTTTTGTATTGTTATGAGTTACAATTCATGACTAAAATCAGCAAAGGCCCATCGAAACAACATTTGATACACAAATTTTCTGAGTGTTGCAAAAATGTCTAAGCATGTTACAATTTCCCAAAGTATGCTTATTATTTAACACCCAAGTTATTGAGCACAACGCTCTGCTTTTGTCACATGTACATTGAATAGAGAACTATATATGTCTTTTCGAGAATATTTATATATTTATATCGTTGATCATCGCAACGTGATTGATTTTCTCGCTTGAGCCGGTACGCGTATATCTACTCATATTGTGATAATAAATAGAACGATACCAATAGTAAGCAAATACATATAAAAAAGATGTGGTATGATTGCCAATGAGACAATTCTCTACAAGAGACCAAATCGACACAGAAATTAACAACTACAGGTCACCGTACGGCCATAAACAATGAGCAAAGCCAATACCGCATACTCAGCTATAAAAGGTCCCGAAATGACAATGTAAAACAATTCAAACGAGAACTTGAACTAACGGCCTTATTTATGTTAAAAAATAAACAAAAAAACTAATATGTAACACATAAACAAACGACAACCACTGAGTTACAGGCTCCTTATATCATGTTCTCAAATCTAGATATCATCTCCCATTTAGAAAAAAAAAACATGTGAAAAATTAATCTATTATGTGTTGCTCTCCTAGCTACAAAATGTATCCAAAATCAAAGATGTAGAACATATTCTATCATAATCATTTGGTAACTAATGTAATTACTGTCTCCTCCATGCCCGTCTTGAACAGAAAAAAAATATTAAATAAATAACACTCCTAATGCTCAGTTCTGTTGTCACCGTGCAAGACAGTTAATAACAATATAGGAAAAAAACATAGAACTCCTTTTGTCATAAGACACTGTCAAACATCCAAACATACTATCCACACTCATCTGTGTCCACACTTGTATTGTGATAAAATGATTTTAATTATTATTTAGCTTTTTTATTTTTTTTTCTCTACTAAACACATAAACACATCAATCAGTCAAATAGCCACTGCCTAAAAAAAGTTCTGACAAATATTGTTGTGGCGTCAAAACTGTTTTCTCTAACTGAACGGGAAATCGAATTACTTGCATTTACCTTAAAATCTGCGGTCAGATTTATTTAAGTTCTTTAACTGTTTTATTTTTCAATCATTCAATCTGAATCTCTTTGAATTTTGTTATACAAACGGTACAGTATTTCAGGTCTTTAGTGTAACCCCTATAATTGGAGCCGGAATACTTTAGGTATAGGAATAAGCTTGTTTATTTTCATTTTACACGTGGATTGCAGGAAGTAAACAACTGAACCGGTACAAGTCTTTTTTTTTTAAAAGAACACACGGTATGTCTATATATTATACACGATTGTTCGAAATCTCCACAAGTATTCACAACTGCCTGTAAAATGATCTATTAATATTTTAATGAGGCACTCAGCTAGGTCACTTGTTGAAAAAATTAGGGCGATAAACATTCTTTTTGACGTCAACGTTGCAGTCTTAGGTTCCACTAAAGTCATAATATAGGACAATTCATAAACATCTAAACTTTGCCTGTATTTTTCAACCTATAATGAATAGAGTCCTAAACTATGCAAACATATCATATGTTCATTTTAACATATACACACTGTGTAACTTGTAACTAAACTTGAAATTGTTATGTGGTGGCCAAATCGGCTCTTGGGGTGAACACAAAATTTTCCAAAAAATCTGGAGGCCTGCCAGACGAATTTATTTGATTAAAATTGGTATGGATGAATACTGTTACATGTTTATGAAGTGTCCTATATTTTGACTTTACTAAGTTTAGTCATGTAATTGTTAGTCACTCAGGAACATGTGGAACCTACATGTAAGTTTTCAACAAACAAAAAATTTTCATGCTTGAAGATATAGACATGATAGATTTGAAATTTGTTCCAATACAATGAATTTTTAACTGATAGGGGACTGTATTGCCATGCAGTACTCATAGAATGCTTATTTCTGTAAAAACATAGATGTACTATGCATTGTTGGCAAACTATGAGCTGCTATAAATATCTTTCTATTGTTTAGTATACATGTACATGAGGACAATAATGAATACCAATATACATTTTAACGAAATAAACATGATAAATGATGTTTATTGGCCATTTGAAACATGTAACATACATGACAAAGATATGTTATCAAAGTTTTATGATTATTTAGTGTATGTTATTTTCCTCTAATAACCTTATACATTGTAGAGTTATGATTCCTTGTAAGATTGTTTGTTGACATATTAATATATATTTTATAGTAAAAAATATCAGGTTCATCATAACAACTGGACAAAACAGGTTGATTTACACCTCAAAAACTACTATGTACAGACTTACCTGAGCAGTTTTGAAAGTATTAAGGCCTGGCATCCACTAGATATATATATATATAACAGTTTAAAGTGCATTAAATTTTTGCATTTCAAAAAGATAAAATCTTTTGTGGATTTTAATGGGCATTTTTAGCTCACCTGGCCCTTTTAGCTTTTCTCATCATTTGGTGTCTGGTGTCATTGTCTGTCGTCATCGTTAACTTTTTACATTTTGAACTTCTATATTTATTTCCTGTTTTCCATTTACTTTGTAAATGGACTTAGTATTTTTTCCCTTTGCAATTACAAACAGTCATGACAGTCTGCAGTTTTGAAAACATTTATTAGATTCATAAACATGCATGACATGATAAAGCAGGTGAGACACTGGGTCCCCCAGAACTCTTATAAATTGTGAATATAAAAGTTTCATTTAAAAAAGATATTTTATTTGATAAAATTTATAGATTTATGAATATTACAGTTTAAATGTTTTAATTTCATTTTTCAGTGTTCTATATATTTGATAAAAGATTTCATGAACATGATGAATATCATGATTTACATATATACTAAGACATGATAGAATGATTTCGTGACATATTGACATATGTTTTTTTTAAACTGTAATTAAACACTTGTACATGTTCCTCACATCTAAATTTAAACATCCATCATATAAGAATTTTACCTGTTGTTACTGTAGTAACCTTTATATATATACCAGTTATTGAAACATGTAACATACATCATTACATGTATGACAAAGATATGTTATCAAAGTTTTATGATAAGTTAATTTCTGTGTTATGTTGGTCTCTTGTGGAAAGTTGTTTCATTGGCAATCATACCACATCTTCTTTTTTTATATTGGTTTACTGATTTTAAGTTTTTATAACGTCCTCACCAGGTAAGTTGAGCGCAATTTAAATTGAAAGAAAAATCCTTTTAAACATGTTAAAGCTAGGTGTTTTTTTAATTTAAAAAGAGATGGAAAAGATATGTTTATGCTCGTCTGAACATAAATTATTTCTCATTCTATATAAAGAAACAACATAGACTAATATGGAAGGAGATACACACCAAACAGTTTTAATATAACATTTTTTTTTCCAAATACATGTATACTGTGCAATTGAATATTAAAGTCCATACAGTACACCATGCATCATTATATAATCATCTCAACTGTTCATACTAATACAAATGTATCTACAAAAAGAAATTACAAAGAATTAGGATTTATACAAAGCATAATATTACAATCTAAATGTAATAAAGTTGCAGCTCTAGTTATTTAAGGCCACACCAATTTGATTCCTTGTTCGACGGACCCGCCCGCACCTATTTTTTTCAAAACAGAATTTTTTTATTTTTTTTATTTTCCCGCTTCCCGCATCCGGAAATGTAATCATGTCCATTTCCCGCACCATTTTTTTGTGTAAATATTATAAAAAGATGTCAACATTTGTTTTTAAAATCACAGTCTAACCTGTATACCGATTTTAAACATAAAAGCACCCCACCACACTTTGTAAATATCTGTGAGAATATTTGTTTCAGCATGGAACCTATTTATCCAGACAAGGGGTCATTTTACTGATGTAGAAAAGAAAATAGAAATACCAAGGATTTGTATAGTTCTTCTGTACAAAAACCTTTGAAAACTTAGAATTTTGTACTAAAAAAGAGGAGAGTTACATCATATTTTAAACAACTTTTTCTAAAAGAGGGGTCCACTTATATTGAATAATATTAAACTGTTAAAGTGAATGTTTTAACATGGTTAAAGTCCAGGAATATTACAAAATTCTTGGACATGTTTTGACCATTTAATACCAGATAGATATATAGTTCTTTGAGAAAATATGAGCCCTTTTGTACAAACAAATATATTATAACTTATATTGATCCCTCATAAAACATGTAAAAGGGATATTTATAACATTAAGGGGTTGTCCCCAAACTGATTATGACTTGGATGGAGAATTGTCTCATTGTCAGACACACATACATAAACCAGATTTAATTATTTCTTGGTGAACAGGGAAAAAATACTTCAGAAATTAAAGAAATGTCAAAGTACAAGTGATAAATCAAGCTTTAATATTGTCAAATAAAATTGAGAATGGAAATGGGGAATGTGCCAAAGAGACAACAACCAAGACCATATAAACCTACTATTTTATGTTTACAAAAAAAAATTATAATAGCTCACCTTTACTTTTCAAGCTTCGCCTCAAAAATTTGCAAATTAAATATTTTTTTATTAAAATTTTCAAATCGCTCGCTCGCCCCAAATTTTGGAGTCCAAAAATCCATAGAACAAGAACTTAAATTGGTGTGGCCTAAGTGATCTTTTGCCTTGAGACTTGTGATTACAGAATAATGTATCATTTAGCATGTTTAGTTCTTAAAACATTCATAATTATCATTTTCTTTTGTAGAGATTTAAAATCATCAATGGTCCTAGAATTTTAAGAACTGAAAAGCAAATATGAAGAAAGAGAAGCAAGAAAATGATGTATCAGAAGTGTTAGCTCAAAAGAAACTTGCCAATAGACAGGAAAACAAGAGGCTATTTGTACTGTTCATTTCACTTGTCCTAGACCTTTTGTCTTTCACCTTAATTTTGCCATTGTTACCCTCCTTGTTGGACTATTATGGTGAACATGACAAGGTAAGATTCATCTTACAAAAAAAATGTAAAAATTCAAAACGAATTTAAAATATAATTTATATTAAAGGAATAATAATACTGATTTATATTCCATTATATAGGCCAATTGATCAGGGATGAACCAAAGATCTAAGGCTGGCAAAAATAATCTTTCAGATTTCCATCTGCCTGTAGATTATTTTGTTTTAGTACTGTCAATGCGGTTAAAACACTAAATCTTTGGGATGTGTTTTGACTGATTTAAGTCTCTGTAGCTTGATTTTTAGGCAGTAAAGCTGCCTCATGCTAGCACCCTAGATTTGTATTCTTCCTAATGATGATAAAAAGGCGCCATTTTAATAAGCTATCAGGCTAATATGCACTTTATAACTAATCATTGCTGATTGGACACTTTTTTCATCCCCCTTTTTCTGGAATACAAAAATTATGACCAGAATAACCTTAAATGATTTTCAAACGACATAAAATATTTGAAGTTGCACATAGTGATAGCTTGCTGTTTGGTGTTAGCCAATGCTCCGTGTTGAAGACCATAATTTGACCTATAATGGTTTGCTTTTGTAGATTGTGACTAATTGGATGGAGAGTTGTCTCATTGGCACTCATACCACATCTTCTTATATCTATATGTTAGATGATAATATTTTTGAAACAATTATTCTAAAACAAACGTTTGTACAAAAAAAATAATTGTATTAATCCCATGCATGCATATATGTTATTCACCATTCTAATGCAACAACTTTGTTACGTTTATTTTGATTGGATAATGTCACTTATTTACATGGCATCAATTGACAATTGATGGTATGGGACCAATATGATAGTTTAATTTTACCAGTTGTGTAAAAAGAACAAACCCCTGACATGAATAGATACATGATTAATGATGTACATGTAACATGACAAGTGATACAGTACATCATCTGCACGAGTACCTTATTATTCAAAAGGTAGATAACTCTGTATAATGTAACAGCCTTCATATTGTTATCAATAATAAACATGCATAGATATATATATAAGTCATAAAAATCATATTTCTGAAGCCATGGAAGCTGAAATTAAGAAAATTTACATGCATCACAATATTTATAGGTCAGTTTTAAGGGAACCACTATTAATAAGTCAATAATATTTAGTATATGTAGTACAAAGTTTATAATTATAAACATTCAATGGCACATTTAATTTCATTTCCATGGTGATTATTTTCCCCTGCCTCCTCAATCACGGTTTATTGACTTTGAAACGTTTGCATTATGTTTGTGATTAGGGTCAATTTAAGGGGAACCATTTCAGGTAAGTCAATGATATTTGGAATTCAGAGTCTAAGCATTGGTAAATGGAGACTGTTTGGCCCCTTCAGTCATGGTCTGTTGACTTTGAAACTTTAACATTATAATTTATTTGTTAAAGTTTTTGATAAGATCAGTTTAAGGGGTTTTAAGTCAAAGATATGTTCTTTGCAGTTGTTTTAGCATTGTCTTAGAAATCCTTTTTCACTGTTCCTTAAGTCATGGTTCATTGACTTATAGTTATTTACATGTTAAGGTATTCGCTATTTTGATTTCAACATTTGCATTTTTCCATTCAATATATGTGCGACATCTGGAAATTAGTAAATTGGTCTTTCTACTCAGTAAGAGCAAAGAATTGTTGACTCAGTGATCATGGTGATAGAATTATGTGTCTGAGAAGTAAAGGAGTAGGTCCAGTAAGACCCCTTTTTGGCCCCAAAATATAGCAGTTTTACAAAATTGTTAAAATGTAAACTTTTAGTTATTTATTGTACAGTAGAATGCTTCTGCTACATAAATATGGGCTGTTTTTGACAATACGATGCACATATATCTTGTACTAGCACCATTAAGTCATGCTAAATTACGGAAACCTTCACAATTCTAGCATTTTAGTTAAATTTTAGACGGTTTTCGTGTGAAACAAAAGTGGCCGCATTCGTGTTCATCCTTAATATTAAAATGTAAGTTGTCTTTTATGGTAATACATAACATATATAAAGATTGAAGATGAACACGGATGCGGCCACTTTCATTTTTGACAAAAACCGTCTGAAAAGTGACATTTTTCGGCATATTTGGTAGATTTTTCATATTTGAGCTTGAATCGGGTCGTTTTTAATGACTAAATCAGTTAAAATCTTTCACATAAACTAATTGATTCAAATGAAATAGACACTTAAGTGTTTAAAAAGTGGTCAAAATCTTTCGTCAGATGAACTTGAAATTTGAGGCCAAAATCGGTCCTTACCGGACCTACTCCTTTCTGCTTGCACCCTTATCTTGTTCCTAGTAAAAATCCAACCTTAACATTATGGTGCATCATGTTGGTTTAATATTATACAAATTAGAGAACATACTCAAAATTAGAATCTGAAAGATATATCCTCTGAAAACATTGAAATTGTACATAGTGTACTCATATTTAAGAATGAGTGTTTAGCTTGCACATGGAGAAACTTTTTTGCTTTATTCATGCAATTTTTTTTCAGGGAGGACTTTATAAAGTTATAAAGGATTCTGTTACAGGATTTAGAGAGTTTGTTGGAGCACCAGATACTCACAGATGGAATTCTGTACTCTTTGGAGGTATAAGTTTTTTTATGCATTAAGTTTTACCCTTTATATCAATCTGTACCTCCCTCTTACAAACATGTCTGAACTTCCATTTATACAATGTACTTTACAAAAATTGGTTTCCGTGATCTAACTTTAGTTTGCCTCAACTAATTGTTATGAAACTTATGGGTGACCAGTCTTTTTTACTTGTTTACACTTGTTTCTTTCATGTAAAATATGCAAATGCAAGCAATAAATCAATTATCTGGTTGTCTGCATATAACTATTGTAAAATATCAGCTGATCGCCACAATATAAAGGTTTTTGAACTTATAAAAAAGAAGATGTGGTATGATTGCCAATGAGACAACTCTCCACAAGGGACCAAATGACACAGAAATTAACAACTATGGTCACCATACAGCCTTCAACAATGAGCAAAGGCCATACCGCATAGTCACCTATAAAAGGCCTTGAAATGACATTGTAAAACAATACAAACTAGAAGACTAATGGCCTAATTTATGTACAAAAAATGAATGAAAAACAAATATGTAACACATAAACAAACGATAACCACTGAATTACAGACTCCTGACTTAGGACAGGCACATACATACAGAATGTGGCAGGGTTAAACATGTTAGCGGGATCCCAACCCTCCCCTATTACCTGGGACAATTTATAAGAACGAACTATAAAAATCCGTTGAAAAAGCTTAACTCATCAGATGGATAGAAATACAAATACTACAAATACAAGTGGATGTGTCTGTGAAGTTGTTCCCTTTGCTCACTCAACAAAAATCTTCATATTGTGATTCTCAGCTGATTATATATTATTATGTTTATCCTTTTCCTGACCTGTTGATTATTTTCATTTAATCAATGTGTGGTTCTTTTGATTTCATTGGTCATCATTTAGATAATGACTTCAAATTTTCTTGCTTTCCTCTGAATTTCCTATTGTGATGTCATAAAAAAGGCGACCATGCCTGGTGACCACACATCATGATTGAAAGAACACATCTTTTTGTAGATCGTGCTTGAAGAAGGATTGAGTTTGTCTGCATGTATCTTTTAGAAATCATTATAGAAACAGATTCCACCTAATAATCTTATGCCATACATTATTTATCCACTCACGGAGAGCCTGGTATTTTAAATTTGTAAAATTTACCTTGTCCCGAGTGGATAAATATTGTTTTACACTCCATACATAGTTGGAATCTATATATATCAATTTTCAGACAACCTGATAATCGGTACATATCATTTCAATATTATATTTGTAAATCATACTTTCATTTCAGGTGTCATTGGAAGCCTTTTTTCCTTCCTTCAGTTTTTAGCCTCCCCTATAGTTGGTGCAACATCAGATGTGTATGGAAGAAAGCCTGTTTTATTGCTATCTTTGGTTAGTGATTTATGTTTCAATATTATAGATATCAAATAATACAATATAGCCATGTTAACATGATAAACCTTTTCAGTATTTAAATTGTTGTCTCACCTCAACAAAACTTTCAAGGCAAGACTAGGAAGTGCTGGCAATGTTGACCCTAGTATCAATGTTAGTGATTAAGTAAGTTAAAAACACTGATGGGTCATCAGTTGTACTTTGTACATATGAATTACAATTAGTACATCTCATTTCAATTTCTCATTTCTTCACCGAACAATCTTAGTCATAGTGACTTAGTCTATAGACTTTGATATTTTTGGTGAGTTTAAAATGTTAAATTTGTGATTAGAGAACCACTTATAGTACATTTTTTTTGTAAGTCAAAACATAGTGTTATGAAGGGCATACAATACAGTTTTGATCCCATATTTGTATTTTGATAAAAATTTCCATATAGACTATTTTTTACCTGATTAAATCAAATATGTATTAAAAAATATACCTTCATGTGCTACTTTTTGAGTAAAATGAGGTCGAAATTTTGTATATTTGCTCAAATTTCGGATTTGTGGCCGTATTTCAACTTTCGAAAGAAAGACATAACTTTTTCGTTTTAAAAGATAAACACAAATTGTTTTTCGTTAAATAATTTTTATTTTCTGTATTTTATAAGTATCTTAGAAATTTATACATTTTTTATTCAGAAATACCTCATATTTATCAAATGTTTATGAATGTAGAAAAAAAACATCATTTTTTGCTGTATATTTATCAAATTTTAAAAAAATTGCACTATTTACGATTTCATGAAAATTGGCACACATTATCTTCTCACGTAATCAAACCAAATGGCAATTTAAAAAAGAGGGGTCCATGAACTCGTTTTAAAGTTAGATAAGTTTGAATGATAAAAATCAGTCGAAAACTGAATCTTTTCCCGATAAGTCAAAAAAAGCGAAAAAAAACAATTTACGTTAGTAACGTCATTACCTCCCCTGTAACTGTATCATATGCCCTTAACTTACTGTGTCTGATATAAACTTGAGGATAGCTGTGTTGACCTTAAGACTCGACGATAAATATATTTTATATTAGTTTAACCCTTGTCCTTGAATTCTATACATTTGTATGATTGTCGTCCCAAATTAGTTTCAATTCAATAACTTTAGTTCACCTCAACCAAATGTAATGGAACTTATCGACAATGCTTGTAATAACCAAACACAGATCAACTTCAAATCTGTGTGGCATCACTTTCACCCTTCTTTACTTACAAGTCAATAATTCAACCTTTTTGAATCTGTATTCATGTGACCCCCCAATTTAACCTCTTAGCTGTATGGAGATAGGTTATGCATGTGCTTGGCGTGTTTAGCTTTTCAAAGGAAAAGAATGTTAACATTGTAAGTGCAACTAGGGTAAAATATTTCGTTGACTGATTTAATCTACAAACTCATTCATAACATCATAGCTACACATTTACAGCCTGTGTGGATTTTGCTTTTTCCAACTGCCCACGGTGGGCAGCCCACCTGTGCCCACTCTAGCTATAATCTCTTTTTCTGTAATAATATTGATTAAAAACACTATTCTGCTTTTTTCAATTGGTTGTACTTACAAGTCTTTTGATTCAACAAAAGAAATTGCATGCCCACTCCTATGAATGGGCAGAGTGGAGAAGCTAGAAATTTTGCCCACCCGGTGCCCACTCCCATGGTGGGCCGGTGGACAAAGCAAAATCCACCTGAGCTGTAGTGGTACATATTTTTATGCCCCCTCTTCTAAGCAAAGGCATGAAAGGGGTCATTAAGTGTTATCCTTGTCCAGGCATACGTATTATGTCCCCATGTATTATGTCCCCACGTATTATGTCCCCACGTATTATGTCCCCACGTATTATGTCCCTAAATTTAGTTTGCCTACCAAATGTTATAAAACTTATACACAAGTCTTATTACCATTAAAAGTAAAATCACAAAAATACTGAAATCTGAGGAAAATTCTTAAAGGAAAGTCCCTAATCAAATGGCAAAATCAAAAGCTCAAACATCAAAAGAATGGATAACAACGTCCTATTCCTGACTTTGTACAGGCATTTTCTTATGTAGAAAATGGTGGATTAAACCTGGTTTTAAAGCTTGCTAAACCACAGACATTATATGACAGTTGCATCAAATTCCATTATATTGACAACAATATGTGTGAACAAAAGAAACAGACAATTTAATATAATAGATAAATATGTCAAAAGTAGGGGTACAGCAGTCAACATTGTATTATGATCTTAATCACTATAAAAAACAAACAAATATGTAATAAAGACGCACAAAATGGCATAAAGACCAAGCATATTAGCAAAAATTAAAGACAAGAATAAACAAATATACCATAGTGCAATAACACAATGACGGGATGTATAAGTACAGAGCCACGTCATATATGTATCAAAGTAACATAAAAAGGCATATAGACAAAGCACATTAACAAAAATGAAAGACAAGAATACAAAAATATTTTACAATAGCACAATAAGGGGATGTATAAGTACTGAGCCATGTTATATGTAACAAGAAACACCAATAGGCATATAGACAAAGCACATTAGTAAAAAAAAAAAGAAAAAAAGACAAGAATACGAAAATTATCATAGAACAATAACACAATGACGGGATGTACAAGTACTGAGCCATGTTAAATTGATATCAATAAAAACAGAGTAAACAGTAAAAGTAATATTCAAAGAGAAAAATAGAAAAGTATAATACATTATTAAGAGTTTAAACAATGTCAATACCAAGAATCTATACTTCTAGACCATTGTGTATTATTTGTGAAGTGGATACGGAATAGGCCAAGTAGGCTTTTCTCATAACTTAGCATCTACCATCTGTTGTCCACTCACTCAGGTCAATTAACTTTTACAAAAATTTTCTCCTCTGAAGCTTCTTGGTCAAATTTAACCAAACTTGGTCTTTATCATCATTGGGGCATTTAGTTTTAAAAATATGTTAGATGTCGACCCTTCTAGTCAATTAAGATTGCAAACATGGCTACCTAAATTTGTGTCAACTTAATGTTATGAAACGTATACAGAATGCTTATTACAACAAATCTCAGATCAAGTGCACTGTGCAAATTTGGGTTGCATCGCTTTTTCAGTTCTTGAGTTATGTCCCTTGATGAGTTATGCTGCTTATGAATTATTAATTGGAATATAAAATAAGTGCAATGTGGGAGACATTGGAAATTTGTTCTTTTATTTCTAATGGGATATCAGTTGAACAAAGGTAAACCAAGTGGACTACATCCATATTACTGATATATAAAACTATTTATGTCTTATATATCGTGGCTGAAATAAAAGAAAAAAAGATATCTAAGACACTGTAAGATAAGCCTTAAATGTATAGCAAATTAAAACCCATGACTTATATATTGTATGCTTATCATGCTTATCTTGTGCTATAAATGTAGAAAATGTTGTATGAAGCCTGAGGAACCTTGGTAATATTTGAAATGATTAAATATTTCAAAGCTGCAAATGAAAATTTTGTATTGTTTGAAAGATATTGTTATTTGATTGTTAATTAATATTTGTAGGCAGGTGTTGCAGGATCATATGCATTGTGGGCAGTGTCACATAACTTTACGTTGTTTGTATTGGCTAGAATTATAGGAGGATTAAGTAAAGGGAACGTCAGTTTAGCCACTGCTATTGTTGCTGATATTTTACCCCAAGAAAAACGGGGCAAAGGAATGGTAAATATAAGTGTTTACTTAGGGAGCTACCATTTGATTTTTAGAGGGGGGGGGGGGGGGGGGGGGGCTAGGATGAAATTTGAGAGGAGTTTTGAGTTAAAAAAAAAAAAAAAGGCATAATGAGCAACTATGTAAAAAAAAAAGGCTGGATGACAATTTATGTGTAAAAAGAAGTGGGGAATAACTAAAAAAAAAAGAATGACAGGAATCGAATAGAGTGAAAATAAAAAGGCAGGACAGAGATTACAACAACAACAAAAATATGTAGAACTAACTTTTTCATCCTAGACCTCCCATAAGAGTCAAATGGAAGCTCCAATATTGACTTTTGATACTAGAGCCTGTTTTCCAATATCATGAATATACCACCTAGCAATGGCTAGTACATCATAAGAGAAACCCAGTGTAATTCAACAAGATTTAAATTATCAATCCACCACTTTGCTTATATTTTGAAACTATTATGATATGATGTAAAATATCTGTAAAATGACAAAATGTTATTCAATTAACTTTCATTTAAAATATCTTTAAATAAAAATATAACCGTACAGATAGATATAGGAAGATGTGGTGTGAGTGCCAATGAGAAACTATATTTAAGCAAAAGAAATTATAATTACCATTAATTATATAGGTGTTCAAGATAATTTATCTGTGTGTATTATCAAATTAAGTTGAGAATTAAAATGTTTTTAAATATTGTAAAAGGTGTTATATATATGACAAACTTACTTGTAAATGCCCTGGTATTGATTTTATTACTGTTGCAAAGTAATGCAGACAAGAAATAGAAATTGGAAACTGTTGGCACAAGAGATATTTCCAGCTTCCATATTGTGTTTACAGATAAAATAAAAAATCTCAATTTGCACCTTTGTCCCAGATTAATAAAAACCTCACAATAATTCTGAATTTACAGTTCTGTAATAAGCAAAGAAATACAATCTATTATTGCTTCCAATTTTAAGCATTACTCTGTCTAATATAAAAAAGAAGATGTGGTATGATTCCCAATTAGACAATTGTCCACAAAAGACCAAAATGACACAGAAATTAACAACTTTAGGTCACCATATGGACTTCAACAATGAGCAAAGCCCATACCGCATAGTCAGCTATAAAAGGCCTCGAAATGACAATGTAAAACAATTCAACCGAGAAAACTAACAGCCTTATTTATGTATATATATTATAATATAATGCATATTTGTTCTATTTCAGGCTTTAATTGGTATAGCATTTTCCATTGGTTTTGTATTTGGACCATTAATAGGAGCAGGATTCTCAATATGGGCCAGACATCAAGATGGTGCATTTTACGTGGTACCTGCTCTCTTTGCCTTATCTTTAGCTGTGATTGATATTTTATTTGTCTTCATTTTTTTCGAAGAAACACTGCCAGTGGAAAAAAGGGTAAGAGTTGAAGTGAAAGGACAGGTTTTTCAATGCTTATTGTAAACTTTTAATATCTATAGAAACAAGATTTGTATTTCTGGATTTTCCTTCATGGAGAAACCCAAAACCTAAACATTTGAAAGGTGATGATCTTCCATTCAATTTTGACAGTTTTGTGGATTGTCCCAGAATCGATGGACTTAAAGTAAACTGTCAATTTTGCAAATGTTATGCACTTATTGAGTTTATTCAGATTGATTTACTTGAAATTTACCACAATTCTTTTGATATTTACAATGAAAATAATGTGGGGATTAATATACAACCCTGTTTTAATCCTAAACACGAGGGAAATGTTTGTGTTAGTCCCTCTTTTAATTTATCATTATTTTCTCTTGGGAAAGGAAGCTCCTTATGAGTTTAACATGGTTTTTTTCACTTTGTCAATACAGGTTTATGGGACTTTAAACATTTTTATTAAAGGCAATTTATAATATACTACAAATATCCTCTTTCAAGTTTTATCCTGTAAGGCAATTTCATCGATATATAATTGAAAGCCTTCTACAATATTCCAATTCATTCTTGTAACAACAAAATAGTATATGTACTATCATTGTATACAGTCTACAAAAAAAACTGAAAATAGTTGAAATGAATAGATAAAAAAGTATCAGATTTTGGAAAAACAGAGGGAGGGTTTGACAAAATTTGTCCTGTCCCCAAGTAACTATAACTTTTGTTACCTTTCCTGGAATTCTCCAGTCATAATCTTTTACAAAAATTCATTCTTACATGATAACAGTTTTATTTTTAACCTAGCTCTAAATGCCTGCGATTTCGCGGGTATGTTCTAGTGTCTTTTATTCAATAAGGGTTGTTTTCAAATATTTACATTAACAAGCTTGAATAAACATGCACTTTTATCAAGGTTTCTCTATCTATCTATAGCACATTGTTGGTGCATGTATAATGACTTATTTTGAGCAAGGTTGTAAAAACTTACATTTATATATTTTCAGGCACAATCTATAGCCAATGGATGGCAAGAAAAAGCACATTTAATTAATCCAGTTTCTTTGTTCAAGTTTTCATCTGCAACAAATATGTCACAAAAAGGTAAACAATATTTATTTTTGTATCAATACATTATTTTGCTCAGTTGTTGATATTTCAGGACTCCTTGCATTTAAGGTAGATAATACGTGTATACTTTTTGAGATAGAATTTTCTTATAGTTTGCCAAAATTTAAGTTTAAGTAAATAGAAATCTATGAAATTTTGACACAAGGTTTATGAACACAAAAGGAAGGTTGGGATTGATTTTAGGAGTTTTGGTCCACAAAGTTAAGGAATTAGGGGCCAAAAAAGGGCCCAAATAAGCATTATTCTTGGTTTTCACACAATAACTTTAGTACAAGTAAATAGAAATCAATGAAATTTAAACACAAGGTTTATGAACACAAAAGGAAGGTTGGGATTGATTTTGGGAGTTGAGGTCCCAACAGTTTAGGAATTAGGGGCCAAAAAGGGGCCCACATAAGCATTTTTCTTGGTTTTCGCACCATAACTTTAGTATAAGTAAATAGAAATCTATGAAATTTAAACACAAGGTTTATGACCATAAAAGTAATGTTGGGATTGATTTTGGGAGTTTTGGTCCCAACAGTTTAGGAAAAAGGAGCCCAAAGGGTCCAAAATTAAACTTTGTTTGATTTCATCAAAAATTGAATAATTGGGATCTTTGATATGCCGAATCTAACTGTGTATGTAGATTCTTATTTTTGGTCCCATTTTCAAATTGGTCTACATTAAGGTCAAAAGTTTGATTTTAACAAAAATTGAATTCTTGGGGTTCTTTGATATGCTGAATCTAAACATGTCTTAGATTTTTGATTATTGGCCCAGTTTTCAAGTTGGTCCAAATTGGGGTCCAAAATTAAACTTTGTTTGATATCAACAAAAATTGAATCCTTGGGGTTCTTTGATATGCTAAATCTAAACATGTATTTCGATTTTTGATTATAGGCCAAGTTTTCAAGTTTGTCCAAATTGGGGTCCAAAATTAAACTTCGTTTGATTTCAACTAAAATTGTATATATGGGATCTTTGATATACGGTATGCTTAATCTAACCATGTATTTAGATTTTTGATGTTTGGGCCTAGTTATCAGATTGGTCCACATTGAGGTCTCAAGGGTCCAAAATTGAACTTTATTTGATTTCACCAAAAATTGAATTCTTGGGGTTATTTGATATGCTGAATCTAACCATGTATTTAGATTTTTTATATTGGACCATAATAGGTTATGTCCAATTTAAAATTTAAAGTTTTTAAGTTTAAGTTCTTAGACCACATTCATTATGTGTCAGAAACCTCTGTTGTGTCAACTATTTTATCACAATCCAAATTCAGAGCTGTATCAAGCTTGAATGTTGTGTCCATATATGCCCCATTGTTCAGGGTTCAAACTCTGTGTTTGTATAAAGCTGGGCCCTGCGGAGCATCTGGTATAATATGTTTTGAGAAAACAGAAAGAAAAAATGGTTTCACCGAAATTGTTTTCTTTTTGCAGTCGTATCTGCATTTATTTTATTTTAATATTGATGAAAATTTAATGTTTGACTAAATTTAAGCAAGCACCTTAATGATTTTTTATCTGTTGTCTAATTTATCATGAATTTCAGTGATAAGTTAAGTATCTTTTGTTGGTTCTAAGTGTCTACTGTCCCAGTTTCTACTGTTGAGAATACAGTTATAAAATTGCACAGGGCAGAGAAGTGATCATGTTTCTTGAAAGAAAAGTAGAAAAAATACTTTTTTAGACAAAACATGGCCAGTGTTGGTGATTTTGAAAGCAAGAACAAATTCTCAGTTTTCATATGTATATAACAGTGTAAAATAAAGATATAATGTCAGTATTTTTTAATCAATTTATGTATATGTTTATATACAATTCCATTTATTTATATGTATATATTTTCTCCTTTCAGATAACCAATCAATGCAGAAAATTGGTGTAATATACTTCCTGTACCTATTTTTTTACTCTGGACTGGAATTTACATTGACATTCCTTACTCATAACAGATTACATTATGATAGGTAAATTAAACTGTGCTTAACCACTAAACAATTATTATTAAAACATTTTACATTGTATTACATCCTATCTAATTTTAGAGAACTATTAATCATATCCAATGTTATTATAAAGAGTGTTTTCCACACTTTTTTTCATCATGCTTGAAGATATTGATTGATAACTGGTATATAGTTTTATCATGACAAGTTCCAGATCAAGTTCAAATTGTTGTTTTGGTCGGAAAATTTTCTGCATGTTATGGTCCTTGGACTTGAAAAATTCACTCAAGACATATAATCAATTATTCACACTGTTTTAAGTCATGCTTAAATATAATGACTTGATATTTACTTTTTGTTTACACCATGACAAGTTATAGAACAAGTTAGCATTTTGTTCCAGTATAAGTAATTTTTACCCGATAGGGGACTATGTATTGCCATGCAATACTCTCAGAATGCTTGTCTATTTGGGGATAGACATAGGGCATGTGGCTGCAAAACAGTGTGTTCATTAACATTTAAACACTTTGAGGATATTAAATTAAGATATGTGGTTCATGTGACTTAATGAAGGTCAAGTTCAATTTTCATGATTTTAGCTTTTCTCGTTGTTAATCTTTTGACCTTGTAGTTGGTTAGTTATACTTATTGTATGTTTGATTGAGTATTTCCCTTTGAACATAAATTGTGGTTTGTAAATATCATTTTCATTAGATAATTAGATAATAATCTATTTTTATTAAAGAATATATATATTCTTGGATTATCAGATTTATCCAATCGAGATAGTTTAAATTATCAATTTTAAAGTCAGAAGCCTTGGCGAGGACAAATGCCAACATTTAAACTAAATCCAGTCATATAACTTAATGAGGCTGATTTATAAAGATAAATATTCTTCAATTTCAGTATGCAGCAGGGGAAGATGTTTTTCTTTATTGGAGCTGTGATGACGTTAGTTCAAGGTAACAATCCATGTCTTTTTTATTGGTTACAGTTTAGTAAATAATGGAAATAAAAAGGTTTTGTATATTACTTCTGACACAAAATCCATACACTCACTTGTCAAAAGCCACAGCACTATGTTCTTCATCAAAAGGTGCTATTTAAGAGTTCAATAGGCAAATTATTTGATTAGATTGCATATTTGTTTTGAGTTACGTCCCTTGATTGTTATAGATGTGTTCATCATAGCTCCTACTATAATAGATTTTTTCAAACTTTATTTGCATAATACTGTACTGGATATCCTTCTTTTGGATAGTCTAAACTCTGTTCAGAGTTTTTGTGAGTTTTTCCTTTCATTTCAACATATAAACTTTAAACAAAGTGATTGAAAAAACTTAACATTACACAATCATTACTTAAAACAGCTCATGCCAGAGTTTGTAATTAAAAAATAATCCTAGAGACTCTTTTATCTCATGTTTATGCAGTATTTGCAACAATAACCCCAACTTATTAGAACAATTGAGAATGCAATATTTTATAAAAGCAAAAGATAGAGCAGACTTTTCTTTTGCTTCTGTGGTCTTAAAAAAGCATATTCAACCAAAATAAAAAAATGGTGAACCTCTGGTACAAAAGCTTGGACTAGATAGTTTTGTTCTCAGGCTCGCCTCAGTCGGAGAGTAGGCTTGAGGGTACAAAAAATTCAGCAAAAATTGAAACTTTTATTTTCATTACAAATTTTATTTATTACACATTTAAGTGTTACTTTATGATATGGTACAAAAATCAACCCAAAAAATCAATTCTTTTTGGGCACAGATGATTTTTTACATGTTTATATCATTTAAAAGTCACTTTGTTAAAAAAAAATGCCATTTTTTTAGTATTAGAATTTAATCTTATTTTTTTTTACTTAAGCAATTTCTGTTATTTAGTTCTTTTTCTATTTCGATAAAACCTTTTTTTCTCCTATTAGTTCAACAGAAAAAGAGTACCTTAACAAAAATGCATGCTTCTTTTAAAGGCAGATTGTAAGCTTAATGGCAATGACTCCATATTTTTATTTTATTTTTCTATTAAGTATTGAATAAAGTTTATTTAAAGAAAAAAAAGCAGTCAAATCCTTTATTTAAAAAAAAAACCCTTAAGCAGCAAATCCTCTGGTAAAAATAATTCATAGCTGGATGTAAACGTGGTTTCATCTACACCTGTAGAAATACCTGATTCCTGTATGCGAGAAACCATTATTAAAATCAAAAGTTCTTTTATAGAAATGAAATTGACACATGAAAAAACTATGAAGGGGACAAACAAAAAACTAGACAAACTTGAAACAGAAAATAAATCGATGTATAACAAAATAAACAAGCAGAATGAAAGTTTAATTAACATTCTAAATCAGCTCAATTTATCAAGATCTACTTTTTCACGATTGAAGGACGAAAAATCCTATCTGGAAAAGACGGTTACCGATATATCGGAAAAACTATGTCAGAGTTCAAAAACACATGAAACAAACAAAAACGCCATTATGAAACTAACCAATAATTTTTTTTTTAAACTTATATTAAATACATTATTTTGAATGCAAGAGTGCAAGAGCAAGTGTGACATTTTTATTATGCACTTTCGTGTAAAAGTTTGTGTAAAGGAATATATAATATTGAATTTTAAAACACACCTAATATATTACATTTTGCAACCAATTTGTATTGTTTCAGGTGGTTATGTAAGAAAGATTAAGTCTGGAACAGAAGTCAGAACAGCAACAATGGTAAATATTTAATACACATAAAGATGCACTATCAATTGAATAAGTGTAAAAATATGAAATTAAGGAGATAAGATATGATTATCAATGAGACAACTATCCACCAGAGACCAAAGAGTGAACATGTGAACAACTATAGAGCACCTCATAGCCTTCAACAATGAGCAAAGCCCATACTCTATAATTTGCTATAAAATGTGAAACAATTATAAAAGAGGAACAACATATGGCCCTATTTATGCTAAAAACAATAAACAAAAAACAAATATGGCAAACAGCAACCAATGACAACAATAATGACAATGGACTCCTGACTTGGGACAGACACATAAAAAATATAGTGAGGTTTAGCATGCTCAGTTAACCTACAACAGTGGTGTAACAGCAAAACTGTTAAAACCAGTTGGAAAAGTAATTCACTCAATAAATCATCAGAAACAAAAACACAGATAACACCAAGTACTGCATTCCACTACCAGCAGTAAAGATCCAGTGCTATAAAATTAAAATAGCACTAACAGTAAGTGATAGACACACACTGTCTTCAGTAATGATCACAGGACAATGAAATAATCATATTACAAATTTTGCGTTGGTATATTGGTAACACATCGTCGTCTGTAGTCTGTGTTGTCAGTGTCTTCCGAAGACACTTAGTTTCCGGACAATAACTTTAGTTTAAGTGAATGGATCTCTATGAAAAAACATAAGGTTTGAAATATACAAAAGGAAGGTCTGGATTGATTTTGGGGGTTATTGTTCCAACAGTTAAGAACAAGGGGCCCAAAAGGGGTCAAAATATGTATTTTGCTAGTTGCCAGACAATAACTTGTGTGTATGGATCTTTCTGAAATGTACTACAAGGTTCCATTTCAAAAAAGGAAAGTTGAGATTGATTTTGGGGGTTATAGCCCAAACTGTTTAGGAATTAGGGGCCAAAAAGGAGCCAAAAACAATACTTTTCTAATATTTTGTATAAGTTGCTTATTTCTTGACCAATTTCAATGGGTTTTTATTCTTGAATATTTGGGGTTCTTAAACATGCTGAATCTAACCATTAGGTTTTGGATATGGTTACAGATTTTAAATTGGTTTACATGAGGTCCAAAGGGTTCAAAAATAAACTTTGTTTGATTTCATCAAAAATTGAATTTTTGAGGTTATTTGATATGCCAAATCTAACATTTTTTTTTTTTTTTATATTTTAAGTTTTTGGTTCCATTTTCATATTTGTCAACATTAAGGTAAAAAGGGTCAAAAATTTAATTTTGTTTGATTTTAACAAAAAATGAATTCTTGGGGTTCTTTGATATGCTGAATCTAAATATGTATTTAGATTTTTGATTATGGGCCCAGTTTTCAAGTTGGTCCAAATTGGGGTCCAAAATTTAACCTTGTCTAATTTCAACAAACATTGAATGTATGGGGATCTTTGATATGCTAAATCTAACCATGTATTTAGATTTTTGAATGTTGGGGTTCTTTGATATGCTAAATCTAACCATGTATTTAGATTTTTGAATGTTGGGGCCCTGTTATCAAATTGGTCCACATTGAGGTCAAAAGGGTCCAAAATTAAACTTTGTTTGATTTCATTCAAAATTGAATTCTTGGGATTCTTTGATATGCTGAATTAATCCTTGGCCATGTATTTAGATTTTGGATATTGGACCATTATAGGTAAAAAAAAAGTTCATTAGACCAGATTCATTCTGTGTCAGAAACCTATGCTGTGTCAACTATTTAATCACAATCCAAATTCAGAGCTGTATCAAGCTTGAATGTTGTGTCCATACTTGCCCCAACTATTCAGGGTTCGACCTCTGCTGTCGTATAAAGCTGGGCCCTGCAAACCTGGTCAATGTTAAGTTTTCTTCTTAAGTTAGTTTGATTGAATTTACATGTCATAGATCATTTTTAGCTCACCTGGCCCTTACCTGGCCCAAAGGGCCAAGTTTTCTTTTCTCGTCACTTTGCGTCGTCTGTCCGTAGTCGTTGTCATTAACTTTTACAAAAATCTTCTCCTTTGAAACTACTGGGCTAAATTAAACCAAACTTGGCCACAATCATCATTGGTGTATCTAGTTTAAAAATTGTGTCTGGTGACCCAGCCAACCAACCAAGATGGCCACCATGGCTAAAAATAGAACATAGGGGGTAAAATGTAGATTTTGGCTTATATCTCTGAAACCAAAACATTTAGAGCAAATCTGACATGGGGTCAAATTATTTATCAGGTCAAGATCTATCTGCCCTGAAATTTTCAGATGAATCGGGTTGGGTTGTTACCCCTAAATTGGTAATTTTAAGGAAATTTTGCGGTTTTTGGTTATTATCTTGAATATAATTATAGATAGAGATCAACTGTTAACAGCAATAATGTTCAGCAAAGTAAGATCTACAAATAAGTCAACATGACCAAAATGGTCAGTTGACCCCTTCAGGAGTTATTGCCCTTTATAGTCAATTTTACCAATTTTTCTTAAATTTTTGTAATCTTTTACAAAAATCTTCTCTCCTGAAACTACCAAGACAAAATGCAACCAAACTTGTCCACTATCATCAATAGGGTATTTTGTTTAAAAAATGTGTCCAATGACCCTGCCTGTGAACCAAGATGGCAGACATGGCTAAAAATAGTACATAGGGTAAAATGAATTTTTTGGTTTATATCTCTGAAACTGAAGCATTTAGACTAGTTGTTGGGTTGCTGCCCCTTAGTTAGTAATTTTATGGAAATTTTGCAGTATTTTGCTATTATCTTAGATATTATTATAGTATCTAACGATATCTTATAATATAAATTATGATTTTAACCTTATTTTACATGATTTCCAACGCATCAGTAAATACAGGTGAGGGACACAGGCTCTTTAGAGCCTCTAGTTTTATAGTATGAAGTTGCATTACTATCCATACTATCAGCACATATTAGAAAAAAGTAAACCCACAAAAATAGTGAATTCCAAGGAAAATTGAAAACAGAAAGTCCCTAATCAAATGGGAATATCAAAAGCTCAAACACATCAAACAAATGGATAACAACTCATATTCCTGACTTGGTACAGGTATTTTCTTATGTAGAAAATGGTGGATTGAACCTTGTTTTATAGCTAGCTAAACCTCTTACTTGTGTGACAGTCGCATCAAATTCCATTATATTGACAATGATGGTTTGATGATTATTTCATGGCCCTGCCCCCTAGATCATGGGTCCAGTCACGTTGAATAAATAAGCAATTTTTAATATTTTATTTTCTGCTTAAGTTAGTTTAAAGGGATTTACTTGTCATATATAGTTCCATGATATTTTGTATGAAGTTGCATTGCTATCAGTTCATATCAGTTTGATGACATGGACTGCTTCAAGGCCCTGTCCATTGGTTATAATCCAGCAACTGAAATAATAAACCATGTTGCTGTCCATCAGATTGTCTTTTTGAATTTTATGCTGACAGGCTAGACATTTCTCTGTGTCAACAGTTTATTAGGAATATAAAGAACTTATTTCATATCTGAAAAAAAGATCAGTTTTTATTTAAGAACCAGAGTGAGGTGTAAAATTTTTATTCCAAAGAAAGTTTAAAGGAAGCCCCACATTATCATCATTATTATGATTGTCTGTATGAAAATTGTTAGCAGTGTTTTGTATTTATGATAACTAGAGTTTTCTAAATTATTATTTTTGATTGTTTTATTACAGGGAATGATTGAACTGATTGTTTTGTATTTTTATTACAGGGAATGACTTTACTTATACCAGCCTTTATTATTATGGCTTTTGCATACACAGCAAGTATCATGTACATTGGTCTTTTTCTCTTTGCTTTTGGTAAGTGATAAGATAAAGAACCTGATCTTACAATAAGGCAGGTTAACTCCAAACTTTAGGATTATCAAAATGTTCAATATGAAATAAGGTATAGCCAATTTAATGAGACCAAGGAGAAAAAAAAAACATATGGTGTATGACTCTGACATAACAAAACTAAACGAAAAGCAACATGCTGATTTATTACATAACAAAACAAAATTGCTTGAAGGCAACCAATGAAAAACCTCTAAGTTACAATCTCCTTACTTAATTAAGAATAGGCACACATTTTTTGGTCAGTTTTCATGTTTTTCCAATTCAAAACTGTTTTATTAAATAAGTAGAAAAAAATATCAGCTACTCACCTATGGTACGTCAGTGATATTTGGTATGTGATTGTATTGGCATTGGTTCATCTCATTTTATAATGGAGATTATTTGGCACTGCAAGCTCAGTCGTCAACCATTGACTGTTAATTTTGCATAGAAATAAATGTTAAACTTATGCCATTTAGATTTCAACATTTGCATTAAAGTATCAAAATTACATACAGGTCAGAGATATCTTAATGTCATAGTATTATTATGTTTGTATTTATATGGCATATTTAAACATCTGAGTGATTAAAGTTTCTTGAAGCCTTTGTTATATTTATCATTGTTGTTACAGCATCAGCAACAGTAGTTCCCTGTTTAACAACTTTGATCTCACAGTTTGGCAGAACTGACCAAAAAGGTGTTATCATGGGAGTGTTTAGATCCCTTGGAGCTTTAGCGAGGGCATTAGGACCAATTATAACATCAACTAGTAAGTAGACTTTGGGACTGTTTAGATCCCTTGGAGCTTTAGCCAGAGCATTAGGACCAATTATAACATCTACTAGTAAGTAGACTTTGGGAGTGTTTAAATTATAACATCAACTAGTAAGTAGACTTTGGGAGAGTGTTTAGATCCCTTGGAGCTTTAGCTAGAGCATTAGGACCAATTATAACATCAACTAGTAAGTAGACTATGGGAGTATTTAGATCCCTTGGAGCTTTAGCTAGAGCATTAGGACCAATTATAACATCAACTAGTAAGTAGACTTTGGGAGTGTTTAGATCCCTTGGAGCTTTAGCTAGAGCATTAGGACCAATTATAACATCCACTAGTAAGTAGACTTTGGGAGTGTTTAGATCCCTTGGTGCTTTAGCTAGAGCATTAGGACCAATTATAACATCAACTAGTAAGTAGACTTTGGGAGTGTTTAGATCCCTTGGAGCTTTAGCTAGAGCATTAGGACCAATTATAACATCCACTAGTAAGTAGACTTTGGGAGTGTTTAGATCCCTTGGAGCTTTAGCTAGAGCAATAGGACCAATTATAACATCCACTAGTAAGTAGACTTTGGGAGTGTTTAGATCCCTTGGAGCTTTAGCTAGAGCATTAGGACCAATTATAACATCAACTAGTAAGTAGACTTTGGGAGTGTTTAGATCCCTTGTAGCTTTAGCTAGAGCATTAGGACCAATTATAACATCTACTAGTAAGTAGACATTGGGAGTGTTTAAATTATAACATCAACTAGTAAGTAGACTTTGGGAGTGTTTAGATCCCTTGGAGCTTTAGCTAGAGCATTAGGACCAATTATAACATCAACTAGTAAGTAGACTTTGGGACTGTTTAAATTATAACATCAACTAGTAAGTAGACTTTGGGAGTGTTTAGATCCCTTGGAGCTTTAGCTAGAGCATTAGGACCAATTATAACATCAACTAGTAAGTAGACTTTGGGAGTGTTTAGATCCCTTGGAGCTTTAGCTAGAGCATTAGGACCAATTATAACATCAACTAGTAAGTAGACTTTGGGAGTGTTTAGATCCCTTGGAGCTTTAGCTAGAGCATTAGGACCAATTATAACATCAACTAGTAAGTAGACTTGGGAGTGTTTAGATCCCTTTGAGCTTTAGCTAGAGCATTAGGACCAATTATAACATCCACTAGTAAGTAGAATTTGGGAGTGTTTAGATCCCTTGGAGCTTTAGCTAGAGCATTAGGACCAATTATAACATCTACTAGTAAGTAGACTTTGGGAGTGTTTAAATTATAACATCAACTAGTAAGTAGACTTTGGGAGTGTTTAGATCCCTTGGAGCTTTAGCTAGAGCATTAGGACCAATTATAACATCAACTAGTAAGTAGACTTTGGGACTGTTTAAATTATAACATCAACTAGTAAGTAGACTTTGGGAGTGTTTAGATCCCTTGGAGCTTTAGCTAGAGCATTAGGACCAATTATAACATCAACTAGTAAGTAGACTTTGGGAGTGTTTAGATCCCTTGGAGCTTTAGCTAGAGCATTAGGACCAATTATAACATCAACTAGTAAGTAGGCTTTGGGAGTGTTTAGATCCCTTGGAGCTTTAGCTAGAGCATTAGGACCAATTATAACATCTACTAGTAAGTAGACTTTGGGAGTGTTTAAATTATAACATCAACTAGTAAGTAGACTTTGGGAGTGTTTAGATCCCTTGGAGCTTTAGCTAGAGCATTAGGACCAATTATAACATCAACTAGTAAGTAGACTTTGGGACTGTTTAAATTATAACATCAACTAGTAAGTAGACTTTGGGAGTGTTTAGATCCCTTGGAGCTTTAGCTAGAGCATTAGGACCAATTATAACATCAACTAGTAAGTAGACTTTGGGAGTGTTTAGATCCCTTGGAGCTTTAGCTAGAGCATTAGGACCAATTATAACATCAACTAGTAAGTAGGCTTTGGGAGTGTTTAGATCCCTTGGAGCTTTAGCTAGAGCATAAGAACCAATTATAACATCAACTAGTAAGTAGACTTTGGGTGTGTTTAGATCCCTTGGAGCTTTAGCTAGAGCATTAGGACAAATTATAACATCAACTAGTAAGTAGACTTTGGGAGTGTTTAGATCCCTTGGAGCTTTAGCTAGAGCATTAGGACCAATTATAACATCAACTAGTAAGTAGACTTTGGGAGTGTTTAGATCCCTTGGAGCTTTAGTCAGGGCATAAGGACCAATTATAACATCTACTAGTAAGTAGACTATGGGAGTGTTTAGATCCCTTGGAGCTTTAGCTAGAGCATTAGGACCAATTATAACATCTACTAGTAAGTAGACTTTGGGAGTGTTTAAATTATAACATCAACTAGTAAGTAGACTTTTGGAGTGTTTAGATCCCTTAGAGCTTTAGCTAGAGCATTAGGACCAATTATAACATCAACTAGTAAGTAGACTTTGGGAGTGTTTAGATCCCTTGGAGCTTTAGCTAGAGCATTAGGACCAATTATAGCATCAACTAGTAAGTAGACTTTGGGAGTGTTTAAATTATAACATCAACTAGTAAGTAGACTTTGGGAGTGTTTAGATCCCTTGAAGCTTTATCCAGAGCATTAGGACCAATTATAACATCTACTAGTAAGTAGACTTTGGGAGTGTTTAAATTATAACATCAACTAGTATGTAGACTTGGGAGTGTTTAGATCCCTTGGAGCTTTAGCTAGAGCATTAGGACCAATTATAACATCCACTAGTAAGTAGACTTTGGGAGTGTTTAGATCCCTTGGAGCTTTAGCTAGAGCATTAGGACCAATTATAACATCAACTAGTAAGTAGACTTTGGGAGTGTTTAGATCCCTTGGAGCTTTAGCTAGAGCATTAGGAACAATTATAACATCAACTAGTAAGTAGACTTTGGGAGTGTTTAGATCCCTTGGAGCTTTAGCTAGAGCATTAGGACCAATTATAAAATCAACTAGTAAGTAGACTATGGGAGTGTTTAGATTCCTTGGAGCTTTAGCTAGAGCATTAGGACCAATTATAAAATCAACTAGTAAGTAGACTTTGGGAGTGTTTAGATCCCTTGGAGCTTTAGTTAGAGCATTAGGACCAATTATAACATCAACTAGTAAGTAGACTTTGGGAGTGTTTAGATCCCTTGGAGCTTTAGCTAGAGCATTAGGAACAATTATAACATCAACTAGTAAGTAGACTTTGGGAGTGTTTAGATCCCTTGGAGCTTTAGCTAGAGCATTAGGACCAATTATAACATCAACTAGTAAGTAGACTTTGGGAGTGTTTAGATCCCTTGGAGCTTTAGCTAGAGCATTAGGACAAATTATAACATCAACTAGTAAGTAGACTATGGGAGTGTTTAGATCCCTTGGAGCTTTAGCTAGAGCATTAGGACCAATTATAACATCAACTAGTAAGTAGACTTTGGGAGTGTTTAGATCCCTTGGAGCTTTAGCTAGAGCATTAGGACCAATTATAACATCAACTAGTAAGTAGACTTTGGGACTGTTTAAATTATAACATCAACTAGTAAGTAGACTTTGGGAGTGTTTAGATCCCTTGGAGCTTTAGCTAGAGCATTAGGACCAATTATAACATCAACTAGTAAGTAGACTTTGGGAGTGTTTAGATCCCTTGGAGCTTTAGCTAGAGCATTAGGACCAATTATAACATCAACTAGTAAGTAGACTTTGGGAGTGTTTAGATCCCTTGGAGCTTTAGCTAGAGCATTAGGACCAATTATAACATCAACTAGTAAGTAGACTTGGGAGTGTTTAGATCCCTTGGAGCTTTAGCTAGAGCATTAGGACCAATTATAACATCCACTAGTAAGTAGAATTTGGGAGTGTTTAGATCCCTTGGAGCTTTAGCTAGAGCATTAGGACCAATTATAACATCTACTAGTAAGTAGACTTTGGGAGTGTTTAAATTATAACATCAACTAGTAAGTAGACTTTGGGAGTGTTTAGATCCCTTGGAGCTTTAGCTAGAGCATTAGGACCAATTATAACATCAACTAGTAAGTAGACTTTGGGACTGTTTAAATTATAACATCAACTAGTAAGTAGACTTTGGGAGTGTTTAGATCCCTTGGAGCTTTAGCTAGAGCATTAGGACCAATTATAACATCAACTAGTAAGTAGACTTTGGGAGTGTTTAGATCCCTTGGAGCTTTAGCTAGAGCATTAGGACCAATTATAACATCAACTAGTAAGTAGGCTTTGGGAGTGTTTAGATCCCTTGGAGCTTTAGCTAGAGCATTAGGACCAATTATAACATCTACTAGTAAGTAGACTTTGGGAGTGTTTAAATTATAACATCAACTAGTAAGTAGACTTTGGGAGTGTTTAGATCCCTTGGAGCTTTAGCTAGAGCATTAGGACCAATTATAACATCAACTAGTAAGTAGACTTTGGGACTGTTTAAATTATAACATCAACTAGTAAGTAGACTTTGGGAGTGTTTAGATCCCTTGGAGCTTTAGCTAGAGCATTAGGACCAATTATAACATCAACTAGTAAGTAGACTTTGGGAGTGTTTAGATCCCTTGGAGCTTTAGCTAGAGCATTAGGACCAATTATAACATCAACTAGTAAGTAGGCTTTGGGAGTGTTTAGATCCCTTGGAGCTTTAGCTAGAGCATTAGGACCAATTATAACATCAACTAGTAAGTAGACTTTGGGTGTGTTTAGATCCCTTGGAGCTTTAGCTAGAGCATTAGGACAAATTATAACATCAATTAGTAAGTAGACTTTAGGAGTGTTTAGATCCCTTGGAGCTTTAGCTAGAGCATTAGGACCAATTATAACATCAACTAGTAAGTAGACTTTGGGAGTGTTTAGATCCCTTGGAGCTTTAGCTAGAGCATTAGGACCAATTATAACATCTACTAGTAAGTAGACTTTGGGAGTGTTTAGATCCCTTGGAGCTTTAGTCAGGGCATAAGGACCAATTATAACATCTACTAGTAAGTAGACTATGGGAGTGTTTAGATCCCTTGGAGCTTTAGCTAGAGCATTAGGACCAATTATAACATCTACTAGTAAGTAGACTTTGGGAGTGTTTAAATTATAACATCAACTAGTAAGTAGACTTTTGGGAGTGTTTAGATCCCTTAGAGCTTTAGCTAGAGCATTAGGACCAATTATAACATCAACTAGTAAGTAGACTTTGGGAGTGTTTAGATCCCTTGGAGCTTTAGCTAGAGCATTAGGACCAATTATAGCATCAACTAGTAAGTAGACTTTGGGAGTGTTTAGATCCCTTGAAGCTTTATCCAGAGCATTAGGACCAATTATAACATCTACTAGTAAGTAGACTTTGGGAGTGTTTAAATTATAACATCAACTAGTATGTAGACTTGGGAGTGTTTAGATCCCTTGGAGCTTTAGCTAGAGCATTAGGACCAATTATAACATCCACTAGTAAGTAGACTTTGGGAGTGTTTAGATCCCTTGGAGCTTTAGCTAGAGCATTAGGACCAATTATAACATCAACTAGTAAGTAGACTTTGGGAGTGTTTAGATCCCTTGGAGCTTTAGCTAGAGCATTAGGAACAATTATAACATCAACTAGTAAGTAGACTTTGGGAGTGTTTAGATCCCTTGGAGCTTTAGCTAGAGCATAAGAACCAATTATAAAATCAACTAGTAAGTAGACTATGGGAGTGTTTAGATTCCTTGGAGCTTTAGCTAGAGCATTAGGACCAATTATAAAATCAACTAGTAAGTAGACTTTGGGAGTGTTTAGATCCCTTGGAGCTTTAGTTAGAGCATTAGGACCAATTATAACATCAACTAGTAAGTAGACTTTGGGAGTGTTTAGATCCCTTGGAGCTTTAGCTAGAGCATTAGGAACAATTATAACATCGACTAGTAAGTAACTCAGTTATAATTAGGACAAAACAGGGATGTCTTTTACTTGTTGTTAAATTTGGTTAACAGGCATTGACTTTAGTTTATGTGAATGGATCTCTCTGAAGTTTTACCTGAATGAACAATACTAAAAAAAGAAGGTTGGGATTGTTCTTTGGGGTTATGGTACCAACATTTGGTATTGGGGCCAAAACAAGTATTTTTGTAGTTTCTGGACAATAACTTGTGTGTAAGGAATGTGTAATCATGCAGGGATGTTTATTATGTTTATCCTCGGGTTCGTACCAGTTACCTGAGATTTGAAGAGCAATTCAAAAATTCTGAAGTCAATAAAAAAAGTTTATGCTATTACTTTCATACTTCATAAAACGAATTTCAACACCTATTAACTGTAGAAAAACCTGGTAAATTGAAACAGTTTAACAAAACCCTTGCAAAAATGATCAATTAGCAAGACAAGTTTTACAAATAGGTTCACATTGGCAAAATCATCAGTTGACTTCCTATTAGAGTTACTGCCCATTGATGATGACTTTACCATTTTTTTTGCATTTTTGTCTTATATCTTGAAAATTATAATAGATTGAGCATTTGGTTTTAACTTATCTTAATTGTTTTTCTCTACATTAAATTTTTTTTTGCAGTCTACTGGAGTTTGGGGGAAAAGGTGTGTTACATTTTTGGTGCAGTTTGTCTTCTGTGTCCACTGCTTATGCTGAGGATGGTTATGACCACAACAAAGAAGAACGTATAATGGCAGAATGAAAATCTTGTAACACTTATCAACAAAAAACATCTATGCAACAAAAAAGCCTTGTGATATTTTTACAGAAAATATAATTTTATGAATAAATATTAAAAGTTATCTGAATGCTATTAATTATTAGCTGACCTGACCTTAAAGACCAGATGTTATTAATGCCGTCATCTGTCTGTCATTGGTGTACAATTATTTAAAGATTTTCATCTCTGTTATAACTGTACCAATTTAATTCTAACAGACTTGGTATGAATGATTCTTCAGTTATAGAGAGAGTACAACTTATTTATGCCCATGCCAAAGTGAAGGGGGCATTTAGTTTTACCCCTGAAGTCTGTCACAACGTCCCAAAATTGGTTTACGTTCTTTAACTTTGGTTTGCCACAACCATATGTTATGAAACTTATACACAATGCTAAATACCACAAAATACAGATCAAGTTTGAATTTTGGTGGCGTCACTTTAACTTTTCTACAGTTGTGCCCCTTTTACATTAAAATAAAAAATGAGTTTCGTTTTGGTTCCCTAACTTCAGTTAGCCTCAACCAAATGTTATGAAACTTATACACAATGATCATTACCACAAAACACAGATCTAGTATGAATTTTGGTGGCCTCACTTAAACCATTTTATAATTATGCTCTTTTAAAGATAGAAAAAATGCTGAATTTTTTCCTTTCTGTTCTTTTACTTAGGTGTGACATGGAAAAACTCCACATTTATTGGGATTTCATTTTTGGCCATTGTGAAACATGATTTTCATGGGTAAATATAGAACAAGGCAGTTTTTAATTAAAATCTCAAAAACAAAAGCAGTTTATCTCACAGGGTTTAAATTATCAGCAGGTCAAAGTTTATCTGACAGGGTTTGAATGATCAGCAGGTCAAAGTTTATCTGACGGTTTAAATTATCAGCAGGTCAAAGTTTATCTTACAGGGTTTAAATGATCAGCAGGTCAAAGTTTATCTGACAGGGTTTTAATGATCAGCAGGTCAAGTTTATCTGACAGGGTTTAAATGAACAGCAGGTCAAAGTTTATCTGACAGGGTTTGAATGATCAGCAGGTCATAGTTTATCTGACAGGGTTTAAATGATCAGCAGGTCAAAGTTTATCTGACAAGGTTTAAATAATCAGCAGGTCAAAGTTTATCTGACAGGGTTTAATGAACAACAGGTCATAGTTTATCTGACAGGGTTTAAATGATCAGCAGGTCAAAGTTTATCTGACAGGGTTTAAATGATCAGCAGGTCAAAGTTTATCTGACGGGGTTTAAATGATCAGCAGGTCAAAGTTTATCTGACAGGGTTTTAATGATCAGCAGGTCAAAGTTTATCAGACAGGGTTTTAATGAACAGCAGGTCAAAGTTTATCTGACAGGGTTTTAATACACCTTATCGCTATTTGTCCGCCATTACTGGATATCACTCAGGTTCCCGTAAAATTTTGACGTCATAAAACAAAATATCTGACGCCACAGTGAAAAAGTGATTGTTGTTTCGTCAAAAGTTCAAGCGGCCGAGTCAGCTGAGATTAGCGATAAGGTGTATGATCAGCAGGTCAAAGTTTATCTGACAGGGTTTTAATGAACAGCAGGTCAAAGTTTATCTGACAGGGTTTTAATGATCAGCAGGTCAAAGTTTATCTGACAGGGTTTAAATGAACAGCAGGTCAAAGTTTATCTGACAGGGTTTTAATGATCAGCAGGTCAAAGTTTATCTGACAGGGTTTAAATGATCAGCAGGTCTTACTTCATCTCCTGATTAATTTTCAGAATGATGAAAAATATAACAGATCGATAGAGAGAAATATGAACATTAGAAATGACAATAATAAAAAGATCTACAAATAAATCAACTTGCCTGAAATTGTCAAATGACCCCTTTTAGGAGTTGTTGCCTTTAAATTATCCAATCACAATACAAATTTAGAGCTGTTTCAGGCTCAAATGTTTTGTCCATTCTTGCTCTACTGACCAGGATTCACATGCTATAATATTGTTTGTAACAGCCGTAAATTAGATAAAACACACAATTTCTTATGTTAACACGAAAAGTCTTACACATGAATTACATACTTCTCTACATTTTATAAAAGATCTTGACCGATTGTTATCTGCGTTTTCAAAATCCAAGATCAGGCGCGGATCCAGAGGGGGGCCCCCTTTTTTTGGACAATCAATGCATTTGAATGGGGACATGTAATTGGAACCCCCCCCCCCTTTTGTCCTGGGTTAGGAACCCCCCCTTTTGTCCTGGGTTAGGAACCCCCCCCTTTTTAAAATGGCTGGATCTGCCCCTGATTAGATGCATTGAGGAAGACGGCCTAACTTGATTACATACCTGTATGGGTACCTGAGCTTCAGGAACCGCTTTCAAAAATTCCTTTGATCCATGGAACCAGTGTATAATCATGTTTTAATTAAGAATGCTTGCAAGCTATGGATTTGTTGAAAATTTCCACATTGCCTGGGTGGTTAGATTAAAATTTATATCCCGAGCGTAAGCAAGCTTAGGGATAAAATTAACGAGTATAACGCCGTTCAGGTCATGTGAAAATGAAAAAAAAATCTGATGAAGTGCATGAATTATTTGAAGGCACTGGGTACGGTTACATGGAATTGTAACAATAATAATAAAAATCTATTGTTATATTGAAGAAAAATTCAAATGTTAGATAATAAGATTGACATTATTTCATGTTTAAGATACTTTTGATAACTTTCCTGAGATTTTCAGGTCATTAAATCATTTACCAAATTTTATCCAACAACAGTTTTCACACTTTTAACCAGGCTCTAAATGCGAGCGATTTCGCGGGTGTGTTCTAGTACATAAAAGTATGCAGTTGAATGTTAATGTATTCATACGTCTATGCACTTGTCTCGAAAATATTTTGTATCAAAACATCTGTCACAATATTGTGCAACATTGTATAGCATGCCTCATTTACCTTGAGAAAAACATTAGATCATAATTAACATTGTAATTTAGGTTCACTGATTTTAGTTCGCTATGGCTTAGTTAAATGGTTTCATGTGATTTGTTTTCCAGCAACAATATAGCTGTACTTTAAACATATAAGCAGGTGACCTGTGATTATGTCATTAAATGACACAGAGCGTTAGTTGTCGAGAAGACCGTATAACATCTTACTTTGAACTCAAATTGACGAAGTTCTCATATCAAGCTTTCCCAATTGTCTTTTATTAACGAACACTGAAGAAGTTTTCCCGTGGGAATGCTTTTAGGGTGAAAATAAATTTTGCATACAGTTTGTTTTGTTATGATGACTGTGCTGACAGACTTATCAGGCAGTATGCAAAAACGACTTTAACTCGCTGATACACAATTATTCTTATCTACATTTGCTCTAATGTCGAAGGAACAATATTCCAAAAAGTTTATAACAACATTTTTTCATTGTACTAAACCTTATTAATGATAAAAATAAATCAAATAGTAAAGATTTTATAAAATTTCTTTGATTGTATACCACTGGAAAATAGAAATAACGCTTATTGAATGGTGTGCATCCGAAGTACTATTTCTAGTTTATCTTCTAGCAACTCTCAATCCCAAAAACTTCAAGGCCAACAATTTTTTAATACACTAATACTTGAATATTATGACCAAAAGGAAGGATAAAGAATAGCCAATCAGGAACAGCATTACCCGAAGAGGCTGAAATCCCAAATTAGCTACGAGATATTCTTTTTCCTGAATGTTGATTATTTTTATTTAATCGTTTGATCTTAGTTCTTCATTGGTCAAAATTCGATTATGACGTCGAATTTTCTTGCTTCAATACGAATTTCGTATTGTGACGGCATGAAAAAAGGCTGATAGGATTTTACTCATAAAATCAAATTGATGATCCATGTCTTTGGGGAAAAATGAACAATTTCATTCAGTCACTCAGGTCAGTTGCAGTACTAAAAAGTAAATTCAAATTAAATTACCGATTTAAAGTTCTTTGACTTCAATTATTAAGTGTCAGAAACCTTTAATGTGCCAAATATTTAATCGCAATCCAAATTCAGACCTTATCAAGCTTAAATATTATGTCTATTTTTGTCCAATCTGTTCAAGGTTGGATCCCGCTGCGCTCGGCGAAGTAGTTTATTGTAACTTCGAAATACGTTTTATTATGTTATCAATCAAATATGAGAATTTGAGTCAAATCGGCGAACATATATTAACAGCTAATGCCCCTTTAATTTTTAAACTTATCAAAGGAAACGTAGTACCAGAGCTTTAACAAAGAGCTGCTAAGACCAGTGCTTGAAAATGTTTTTTGAGTTATCTTTCTTTTAATAGTTTTTCAGCTAACGAACAACGACACTACAGCGGTGTGATATTTTTACAACAAATTTATGTCTGAAATGAAAATTTGTATTTATGCATTAGAATGGAGATAACAATGCAGTCACTTGGCAAAATAAATCATATTGTGATTCGCAGATGATACTATATACAATTATTGGCTTTTAATGTGGTTGATACTATGCACATAAAGAGGTAGATTGACACACAAGGGGGAAATAACCAAGACGAAGTCGCGGGTGATAATGTAGAAATAAGACTCGATGTACCTCTCGATCGGAAAGGGTGTTATTTGGTAGTTCCTGATCGGCTAACTGGAAGATAGGTTGCTCACTGCTGTTAAGTTGCTACATATAAATGAAAGATCTCAATTGGAAAACTAGATTCATCTCCTTTATCTTACAGTTTTATTATCAAATAAAATTGATTGTCAATTCTATTTGTGTCTAGATGAAAACAGACAACTGTATATGTGGTATCCTTTATTTCAAGTTTGATGGGGTATGTTCGTAAAACAAAATCACCATACTTTGCATTATTCAGTGAGAGAACATCATCTATATAACTGAAGTTGATGTTAAAGGATAAGCTAGCTTCTTTTTATCCTATCTCTAGAAGCTTCTTTATGAAGTCTACCTCTTGTTGATAAAAAAAACAAGGCATTAAAAAGAGGAACACGATGGGTTCTCATGGGAATGTCGAGCATCTTGATAATGTTTGTTTAAAATAAGTATGTTTTATCCCTCTCTAAAACAAGATACAAAACAGGACCACTTTTCTTCTATTGTATTTTGGAGGATGGGGAATATTTGTGTAAAAGGTAAACAATTCAAATGTGTTGATACTGTTGCAAGAGAAACAAATAATTAGATGGCAAAAGATCTTTGGACTTTTTTTTAGTAATCACACTTTCCCTAGAGTAGAAGTTACACAATAACTAGATGAATCCCGGCTTTGATTCAAATTGATGTTAATAAACGAGAAAGAGATTCCGCGAAGCCCTCGAAAGACTCAGTAATATAATGTTGTTTGTAAGGACACCTATGTTTGATTTGGGTATCTAACAACTAGCGAAGAAAGGTCCAGTTCTTCGTCTTTGATTAAAATGTTGTAGATGTCTTTTGGGTAATTTCTGTCGTTGGGTTGTTGTCTCAATGGCCTTATACTCCCACATATTTTTTTATCTACAACATCCCGAACTCTTAATTCGAAAAATAAGTCATCTATAGGATGGTGCTGTTTTATACTTGACAAATCAAAACAATTTTAATAGTCGTCAACTTTAAACAAAATTCAGAGTACATAAGTGACAATAACTTGGAAATTGAAAAAGGTCGAGATAAAATAAATTGAAAGAGAACACCGAGTGTGTAAAGTTTTAGATGATGAAAAAACCCGTTTCCTTCATTACCAAATCAACATCAATATATTAGAAATCCCCTTAATTAAAACCCATTATCCTAATTTTATCCAACCCTAAACTTTAAACTTCTTTAAACTCAATAAAGATATTTTGTCTAGCGTTGTAGGCTATATATTTAAGCAATCAATGGAAATAAGGTCCACATTGGTCACCTATCATCATACTTATAGCATATATTATATTATTATCAATTTGACTTGTTTCACACTTTTTTTCGTGTATTGTATCGATTTCTTGTCACTTGTGTATATCATGTTTGCATTTTAACCCTGACGATTTCATTTTTTGCAATACACGTTATTTTTTTTTAAATTGAATGCATTAATTGGGTTGTAAAATCGTTGACCGAAGTACATGTACATTTTGTATGAAGCGCGAAAAATGTACACAGAAGAGGCATTATAATGACATTTTTTGTTATTCATGAAAACACGATAACTTTCTTCTTTTTTTCGTTTATTGACCTGTGCACTTTATTGTGGAAACGTGTGTCATCATGTATGTTACAGTTCATGCAATTCATTTTGAAATGAAGAATGCCGCGAGATTGCTATTAGCGAATCAAAATAATGTATAACTTGATGAAGAAATATGATACATCGAAAGTAATCATTTTTCGATATGAATTATTTCATGTACACAATCATATCAAATCGTTATTTCATAAACGAAAATATAAGTTTGTTCCTATTGGTGAAACAGAATGGCAGATTAAATATTCTATGTTTGAATAAAAACGCTCATAAACCTAAAAACGCACACATGTACGTTTGTGAAGTAAAACAACATTGAGAGGAATAATTAATGTTGTGTTACCGTGTTCGGGACGTAGCACTTCTTTCTGCTGCATTTAATAAAATGGATGGCTGCGAAGATGGATAAGTCATAATGTCTGCTAGAAATGAAAATATTATTTTTCCTTACGCCTCAGTGAGAGTAATTTAGAATAGACGAGTATGTGTGAATGACAAATTATTCTTATTTGCTCTTGAAAGGAAAATACCACCCCTGACACAAACGTTAAAGTTTCTAGATAATGATAAGAAACGGAAGGTTAATGGCAGGTACTTCGACAAAGTACTCATAATAATTTAGACAGTGATGCAAATAACACTTAAATTGTTGGCAAAGTGTAAAAACACGTGTAAGTTAACGGCCTTAGATCATTTATCAATACTGGAGGGCTGATAACACGGATAATACATTGTTTATCAAATATGCAGATATGCAAAGGAATTATAATAAAACATGCACGCTTGTACAAAAGAGTTCCGTACTAAATTAAAACAAGCGCATATTTCGATTGACCAGGAATCAAATAATGCTAATATTTGTTCATGTAATAATCAACTTTGATTTGTTTAGCTATTCTCATTGGTTGATCATATGCATACAAATGCCGGTATATAAGAGTATAATCAAATCAAATCAAATCAAGTTTATTGTACAAAAATAGGCCTCCAGCCCACGGTAGATTTATAAATTCACAATATAATATCAACTCCAGTTTAATAATAACATATATTAAACAATTCAACATTGTTCAACACAAACATTATTACACACTCATATATATAAATATACAACTCGTCTAAACATCAACCCAACATTGTTAGATCTGTAAATTTGCTTTCGCAAATTTTTGGTTCTTCCCTCGCCGGGATTCGAACCCATGCTACTGTGATATCGTGACACCAAATCGCCTGCACTGCAGCCGTCATATATATTTATTAATTTTCAAAATGTTTTGAAAAACTTGTATTAGTAATAAATTTATTTATTTATCAAGTATTTTCATTTTCATAAAGTCATAGTGACAAAACTTCTTCTCTACAGCATTTAGCTTTTTTTTTTAAAACAGCAAGATTTTTCAGTAATTATATTTTCTGTTCTAAAAAGACTAATTAATGTGTCTCTGTTACAACTACTTTGACACCATTATGGTAAAAAAATTCTCCTTATACCAGTCAAATTTGGACAAACTAGTACAACATGGAATTCATCTTCTATTTCATATGTATTATACATTTTACACAACCTATTTTCCCTTGATTGATTTTCATGTCTATCTTGTTGATAGCTAGCTTATGGTTTGAACATATAATTGAAAAAAGTCACATCTAAGGTTATATGACAGTTTCTGTATATTTTCATTTATACAAATATAATCCTTAACTTTTGAGTAAAATGAACACTTTGATGAGTTACCAATGTAATGTGACCAAGTTTGTAAGTTTATATCTTAAAGTCTCTGTTTAAATAAATGCATAAAAAGTTTTGTATCTCCAACACCTTGATTTTCCCATACAACACCAAATTCATTTGACAATAAGTCTTTGCACTTTAGAACACCAAAATTATATTAGTTAGTCATCAGTTTGGCTCATAAGTCAGTTTCCACCATCCGATTGCTGATGTCGGTTTGATTTATAATTGGAAAGCTAATGTCATAATCATTTTACATGTCATTGATCCAAAATTATATGTTGAATTTGAACATCAGTGGTTGTTATGCTTATTATAATTTGTCTGAACGTTTCTGCTTAAAAGTATCTATGAGTACTTTCCAGAATATATGACTTACATTCCTAAAGCACCTGCAATTAGAGCAGCTTCTGGTGACAAGATAAATGAAATGGTAGAAAGATTAACGGCACTCCATCATCAGCAGCTAGCAGAGAAAGCCGCAGCACTAGGGAAAGGATCACAGATAAAAGGGACATCGCCAAAAACAAAAGAAAGAAAAAATTAAGAATCTTCCAAAATTTCAGTAAATGACCTTTCATGAGCTATTTAGTCTCAGTTGAGCATCTCATTGTGTTCTTGTGCTGAAAACACAACGATGAAATATAGATTGTGACAAATAAAACGTTAAGTAACAAAAATACCGAACTCAAAGGAAAATTCAAAACGGAAAGTTTAAATTAACAAATGTCAAAATCAAAAGCCTAAACACATATAACCAATTGAAAACAACTGTATTATTCCTGACTTGGTGCAGGCACTTCCTAATGTAGAAAATGATGGATTTAACATGGCTTTATAATTACATTAGATGTATGTTTAATTATGATACTTTATTCTGATTGGCTAACTGCGCATCATGTGTTATTCCTTAAGCAATTGCATTACTCAATAAAACTTTTCATTCATGATAACACGTGGTCCCACAATAAAGTTTAGTTTAAACATATTTTATTGTTCAAAATGACAAAAGGATCAGACACAAGTTTTACAACTTAGTAACGTCTTCTCCAATAAAGTGCATAGGTGTATTAAATAAAACAATTATAAAATTCGTGTTTTCATGATCATAGCTTAAAAATGTAATTATAAGTATTGAATGCTTCTTTTTGTAACTTCATAGGGTTGTAAAAGCGTTGACCGTGCGCACATTTTTAGAATGAAGCGCTTCGGTCTACGCTTTTACACCCCAATGAAGTTACAAAAAGAAGCATTCAATTCTTAAATAACTTGGTAGACAAGTTAGTGTCCAATGACAGTGTTGAAGTGAAAGCGTGCGAGAACCTTTATCTGGTTGCATATTTAAAAATTATCAAGATTTTATTTGTAGACAACATATTTTTTTGGAGAGTGCAATGCTTATCAAGAAAGTTCCCGGATTAACCTAGTCTCCAATACCGTCTCACGTTCTGAATACGGAAAATGAATTAGATAAAGTATCTAAATGATCATTCAATTATTCAAATCAATATGAAATAGAATAATATTCTTATCTGCCTCTGACATAAATGAGTAAAATGCTACTTAAATTAATACTCATGAATGTATGCATTCAATTCCAACTTTTTTTTTGCAAAACAACAATACAATTAAATGGTATGTCGTCTCTTACGTGAGTATTCGTGTAGTTAAGTTCTATCTGTCGTTTCATTCATGACGTATCTTCACATCAGTGTGTTGGTATAAAGTATTGAAGTGTCAAGCGAATCTATTTTAAAAGAATACAATATTTCATTGGAAAGAAATACCGGTATAAAGCTACTATTTTTAATTTCAGACAAAAAATGGTAAACTCGAATAACTAATGATATATTTTTATTTTCAAAGGAAGTAGGACATAAAGTAGATAATTTAAACCGTTACCAAAAGAACACCACACCATAATTTATCAACACTGCTTTTAAACTGATAGACGTGACAATAATACCAAGAAAGCGAACGACCAAAACGGTCAATATTTTTTATCTCGAAATATTTACTTTAAAATGATATTTTATCATGCCCATGATCATATAGATAATAATGTATTATAATTACATGTAGCTATAAATCCATTTAAAAAAATGGTGAATGGCATACATTGACCCGATGAAATCGAAACAGATTTTATGAAAGTGAGTTCTACCGGACTAAGGACGTCATAGAAACGGAAAGCGCCGATGATAGTTACTCATAGCTTGTATCAGTCCCCTTTAAAATTGCAATAATGAGGAATTTGATGAGCATTGATGTGAAAAGAAATCAGGGAAGAGCAAACGAAAGGAAAATAAAACCAGACACGGATTACAGCTTGCGTTTGTTATTGCAATCTTAAGCTTGCAGTGGAGGTCACTTATAACCTCTCATCAAATCTGTCAGAATCTACCAGGAGAACTGTTCTAGGACAGTATATAGAACTGTCATCCTGACATCTTGTAGACAGTTTTAGCTAGAACAGTTCTAACCTAGAAATGATTTGGTCAGTTCTACCTAGAACTGATTTTGTCAGTTCTATACTTTGAACTGATCCTGTCAGTTCTACCCTAAAAAAGTTTAAGACAGTTCTACGGCTAGAACAGTTCTACGATTATAACTGATTTGGTCCGTTCTACAGCTAGAATTGATTTATTCAGTTCTACACATAGAACAGTTTTAAGAACTCTTTGTCTTAAATATAAATGCGTGTGGCTTTATCAACATAATAGTAACACTGAATGGTGACCAGTGAGATACCCTAACTGCAGTGACGTCATTTAGAACTGTTCTACAATCCTGACAGGTTTGGTCAGTTCTACGGCTAGACAAGTTTTTAGACAGTTCTGCTGACAGTTCTACGGTTAGAACGGATTTGGTCAGTTCTGCTAACAGTTCTACTGCTAGAACTGATTTGGACACTTATACCTAGAACAGCTTTAGACAGTTATACCCTAGAACGGATCCTGACAGTTTTACTTAGAACAGTTCTAGGCCACGGTAGAACTGTTCAAGGCCTTTGACAAAGTTTGGGTTATTGGCTTACTACATAAAATGAAAGCATATGGCATTGAGGGAAATCTTTTAAATTGGTTCACTAGCTACCTATATCAAAGAAAACAAAAGGTTATCATTAATGAATCATCCTCTTTTTGCAATGTTTCAGCTGGTGTACCACAAGGATCCGTTCTTGGTCCTTTATTGTTTATCATATATATTAACGATATTGCTGAACAGTTAACTTCTTTATGCAGACTATTTGCAGATGACACTTCATTCAGTTACTCGGGTCATGACGAGGAACTTATACAGTCAGTTGTTAGTCGTGACCTGAGACAGCTGGATGAATGGTCAAGAAAGTGGCTTATGTCTTTCAATCCTGAAAAAACAGAAATTATGATGTTTTCAAATAATGAGATACAAAACCTTAGTTTTACTATGAACAACAAAGAAATACCAATTGTGCGATCTCATTAGCATCTAGGGGTTACATTTAGAAGTGACGCAAAATGGAATAACCATGTTGAAAATATATTAAATAGTGTTAAAAAACATCTGAATATACTGCGAAAACTCAAATATCAACTTAGCCGACAAAATTTGGAAAAATTATATCTAGTATTTATTAGACCAATTTTTGAATATGCAACCTTAGTATGAGACAATTGCGGAAAAGGTTATTCAATTAAACTAGAACAGCTACAACTTGAAGCTGCACGAATTGTAACAGGTTTGCCTGTTTACACACTCTGAGACTGTCTTAAAAGAGGTTGGTTGGGAAACTTTAGAGGAACGAAGAAAAAGAAGAAAACTACAATTATTTTATAAAATTCAGAATAATAATGCCCCTGAATATTTATGTAACCTTGTGCCCCCTAAAATTCAAAGTACAACACAATATCCCTTGCGAAATGGACAAGATATCATTTTACCATTTTGCAGGCTGACACTAACTTCCCAATCCTTTATCCCATCAACAATTAAACTTTGGAATAATTTGAACATATCAGTTCGAAATGTAGACTCGTTATCAAAATTCAAAGTAGAATTAAAAAACTACGACATTCGAAATGAGAATCAATCTAACTTAAAACATTATGTATATGGTCCAAGAAAATTGAACATAATATTAACCCAATTTAGATGTGCGGCATCGTTCTTGAATTGTGACTTGTTTAGAGCTAACATTATATCTGATCCAACATGTAAATGTGGTTTGGATATTGAGGACATGCACCATTTTTTCTTTGATTGTCCTTTCTATCTAAATGAAAGGGCTATTCTGTTTAATGGTCTCAGCTGGCTTCCCGAAGGCTGCGATTTGGACTAAACACTACTGGTTTTTGGAAAAGACACTCTTTCCTATGATCAAAATGTGCAAATTGTTAAACAAGTATTCAATTTTATAAAGAGATCAAAACGATTCCTCGTAGTATAGTATCAACATAGGTAAAACACACATCATCATCATTATCATCATCAACCTAATCTCTGTCGTTCTTTCCTCATTCCCTCTACTTTTTTCAGTATAGATAAGTTATATTTATGTTGTTTATATTATATGATGTATGCTCACGTTCAATTTGTATTGTTATATATATTGTATTGTGGAGAAGACTTTATAAGTATGTTTTACTTGTGTCTGATCCTTTTTCGCTTTGAGAAAATAAGATATGTTTAAACTTAAAGGACAGTTTAAAACAGTTTTATAACAGATTATTCTGACAGTTCTAATGAGAGGTTAGAAGTGATCTCCACTGTATATTTAACAGTATCATGTCATATTATCATTATTCCTTTTGAATATTGTATTATCCATAAGACTGTCATGGCAGGCCAATGTCGTTAATAAAAACTAGACTAGAAACATTTGGAACTCAATGTAAGGACACAACAGATATTTAGGACAATAAAAAAAAACTACACCGTGGATTTTATATGAAAAAGGAAAATAATAATGATACAAATAAACTCTGTCCAAAGGTATCAGAGAAAAAGTTAAATAGCAAATATACAGAACGCCAAGGAAATTCAAAACGGAAAGTACCTAATCAAAATTTAATGATAAAACCAAAAGATCAACTATTTAAACGAATGAGAGATATAAACTGTCATAT
Source organism: Mytilus edulis (assembly GCF_963676685.1). NCBI lineage: Eukaryota > Metazoa > Mollusca > Bivalvia > Mytilida > Mytilidae > Mytilus > Mytilus edulis. Next base: position 50,566,516 of record NC_092347.1, read on the forward strand.
TCCTAATTTGTTACACACATTTCCCTATGTAGAAATGGTGGATAAAACCTGGTTTTACAACTAGCTAAACCTCTTACTATAGAGAATCACTACTTTCACTAAGACACGAGCAATGGCTACTTAAAAAAATATATTGTGTATCAATTCATGACACAAAAGCACTTCACTCACATTAAAAAAAACACCAATTGACGACATGAACTATTCAACTACAATTCTGTTATTTATTACATATTTTTATATCCACTTCTTCATTCTTTATAAAGGGAAGAGAATAGCTTCGGTTTGGCTGCATTTATATACAGTCATGTTAAATAAGAATGGGGCCTATAAATTAAAATATTGTTAGTTTGCGCTTTTCAGACCCTATTTTTTGAAACAGGGTAAGTAGGTAGGTAAACTATTTTATTTTTCTTTCCCTAAAAATAACTTGGCTCGGTACATTTTTGGTCATGGGTAGGCAGGTAGGTATAATAATTATTTTTTTAGATACAAAATCATGATATCATTTTTGACTGTATTGCTTTTATCTTTAAGTATGATTTTACTGATCTTTACTATTATTAAAGTTTCTGGGACTATTTGTTTTCAAATATCAAAATGCTAACAATAAACTCATCATAGATACCAGGACTATACGCCAGACGCACGTTTCATCTACAAAAGACTCATCAGTGACGCTCGAATAAAAAAAAGTTAAAAAAGCCAAAAAAAGTACGAAGTTGAAGCTGAGAGTTGAAGAGCATTGAGATCCAAAATTCCTAAAAGTGTTGCCAAAGGTAAGGTGATCTATGCCTGAGGTAGAAAAGCCTTAGTATTTCAAAAAGTTCAAAAAATTGTAAACAGTAAATTTATAAATATAACCATATCAATGACAATTCATGTCAGCATAAAAAGTGCTGACTACTGGGCTTGTGATACCCTCGGGGCAAGTGGTTTTCACACAATGTTGACCTCAAAGTTACTATTTATTTCAAATATTTAAGACAAAATGATACAAATTTTAATCAATGAGATTAATTATGTTCATTTACTTAGCAATTCAGCGAATGGAAAAACAATGTAACTTTTCAAGAACTTATGGATAAGCAAATAAAATGATTGTAATATTTAATTCAATTGTAATTCAATCCGATGATAGATGATATTTCACTGTGAGCAGGACTATTTGACAGGTGTTTCGTTTAATCCCTCCCATTACATACAATGATCTTTAATATGTTTCTATTGTAAAAAATGAAGTCTCCAGAGTGAACATTTCACCCATTGCTCTTTGATTAATGTTTGTAAACATTTGTGATGTTTTCGAGTGTTTATCGTTGTTATTGTCCATTAATGAGTTTTAGAATGCAACATTAGCTTCTTTTTATAGCTTTGATTTAAAACTATCGTTCCAAGACGAAATAACAATAAACACAAATTGTGAACAGATTCAACCCTATAACAACTTTAATTAAAATGTCAATTTCATTGTGTTGATATCAATCAAATAATTGGAAAATGAGGAAGTTACAAAATGAAAGAAAAGTGGATGAAATTCCGGGATTATTGTCATTAAGTAAGGGTCTGAAACGAACACTTGGTTGCTGATCTTTTTCGAATAAGAGATAATAACAATTTTATTAGGAAGATAACTTTTAATCCCTTTAACAAGTTTTCTTCATGGTTAATTTATTTTTGATTTTATTTGTAATTGGATATGTGAAGTGCTGTATGCCAACCTATTCACATGAAAACCGTTGGTGTCCAGATAAGACGAGTAATACGATCAGGTTAGACCACAGTCATGACGACGTTTAGCTTTATCCAAATGACCACTATTACTAAAAAAGTCGAATCATCAAGAAAAAAAAACATATTTGCTAAAGATCACAAAACTTTTATTAATTTTTAACCCAATTTTTCGTTAAAACGTCAGAAACCAGCAGCTTGCAACTGTTTTTGTTATAAAAACATCCTTAATGTTTTCTTACAGCCTTGGATATAGCCAGAATTAACTGTTATTTTTTGCTATAAATCCTTTCAGACCTGAAATAGGCTATTATTCATATCATTTGTTATAAGGATTTATCACTATTTATTGCATTTTGATACATACAAACATTTTTAAATGATTTGGGAGGTGTATATTGGTTTTATAATGGAGATTTTCACCAAAAGGAGAAGTCTCATTTTTTAAGTCACTGGTATAACCAAAAGACAAATTTTGGTAGGGTAAGAGTTATCTTTCTCAATATTTCAATATTTACAATAGTTTCTCCCTTAGCAATATTACCTGTAAGCATCTTGTGCAAAAGAAAACAAACATCTATGTTGAAAATTTAGTGAAAAATCTTAAAAGTAAGTAAATGCTGTAACGTATTACTACTAAATGTAAAAAGTTTCCATGGTGTACTCTTATTATAAAAATCATTTTATGAAAAACTTCCTGAACTTTGAATTATGAAAATATATGGATTGTAGAAACATGCACCAGGAACAACATATAACATAGGGTAATGGGGCACTTATTTTGTAACTAAATCTAAAAATACATCTGTAAATCATCGGTATTCCTGTCAATGGTGAGACCACTTTGATAAAATAAATCAATTGACCAGTTTAGTAACACCACTAAATATATTATGACAATCAGCATTTTTTTGTGTTTCTTTCATGCTTAACAAGCGAAACATCATGTTATTTATGAAAAACAATTCTTATCTAACAATGTTTTAATAATATCATGTATTACATATACAAAATTTTCACAAACTGGTGTATGCTGGTAACACCAATGACACTTTTTAGTTACACTATTGACATTTTTAGTTATTGATGTTATGTTATTATATAATTTGAGATTTTTTTTGGCCTAAGAATTATTTTTTTCCTTTTTCTTTTGCTCGGTGTTCTTTGTTTCGTGTTCAGTACTTTTTAATTAATTAAAATTTGAAATTTGTTGTCAATGGTGATACTTTTGTGTCATTGGGGTCAGTGGTGTTATTATATACAAATGCTCTAATTTTTATTTTTCATTAAAAACTGAAAGTGTTTTAGGTCCTTTACGAAGGATTATACATTATCGAACCATTCAGTCTTTCATATTTTACAAATATTCAGTTTAAGTGTATTTTCTAAAATCAACCACGACCATAATTAGGACAGCCAAGTTTTTTACAACAGTTTATTCTGAAATTTATGTTTAAATAGAATGCATACCTATGAAAATAATGTCAATAAGTAGTAACTTAAACCTTAACAACAAATCAAAACAGTTATTTTGTATTTAACAATATTTTCGATAACTAAATGCATGTATTTATATTGGTAACACCATTGACACGATTCTATCAATGGAAGACATAAAATTGTAAAAATTGAAGGAACTTTTCATTTTTCCATTGCATATTTCTGAATATAGTTGCTACCATATTATAGAATAGGAGGACATATTTATTTTTTTAAGAATGACATCATTTTCCCAAATATCCCCTAATCGAAATAGGCATGGTTTTTTTTATTTACCCGAATACGAGAAGCGCAAATATGATAATTCAATACACACACTTAAATAACGTAAATACTGATTTAGAATTAAATAACTATATAAAAAGTATCCGAACTACCTAGTATTAAATATGAAATTATTTTTATATAATACTTTTATAAACAGAAAAAGTTTTTTTTATCCTGATACCGTGCAAAAATTATTTCTAAGTGTCGAACCAATGGGTTGTCGGATATATTGGTTGTTTGACTAATAGGTTGTCGGATAATTGGGTTGTCGGACTAATTTCGAATTAAGGGACAGTATAGTAGATATACAAACTTGGGTTGAGAGATAATTTGATATTTCGCGGGATTCCTGATGTTTCTGATATCAAACAAACTGAAAATACGGAAGAAAAACTTAAAACATTTTTAACAAATGAACTTGGAATCGAAGACAAATTCCGTTTCACGTGGTACATAGACTCAAACCGAGCCAAGATAGAGCTCCAATGGTAATCGACGCTAAGTTTGAAAAAAGAAGGGACCGCGAAAAGGTGCTTGTGGCTGAGAGAGAAAAATGAAAGAAAGGGACACTTTTCGTGTCCATGAACAATTTCCAGGAGAAGTTATTAGAGAAGACGTGAATTGGTGTCAATCATGAAGGACGCTCTAGACAAAAACGACACGTTGCAATTTTGTCTGTATTTGTTGACATGTACATGTATAGTGTGTCATAATAGGATATCTATAAGGATAATATATTTTATCAACCATTAAAATATTCGTTCGGGAAAGTCAAGCTCAGCCTCATCATAGCAAACTCGTGTGTGTCATTTTGGTGTTCCAAAACCACAAAATTTTGCATAAATTATCGATAACAACATGCAACGAAAATTGTGATATTCTGAAAAATAAAGGTAATGAGGCTAATTTAGTGGCCTGTAAATTTCCGTTCAGCTACCGGTAATGGTAATGGCACACATTGTCATTGGGAGTTTTTCTCAGCTTCTATTTTTTTCTCTCCATTCATCTAGAGATGACTTCTTTACCAGATACAAAAAATGTTAGTAAAACATGGGAATGCATCAATTATTTTCAAATACACTTGAAAAACATAGTTTCCCTCCCAAGTGTCGACGAAAACATGCTTGAGCCAGTCTGATGAAATTTGACAAAACCTCACTTTTGGAAAAGGGGGACGAGCGATACCTGAGGGACAGTCAAACTCATAAATCGAAAATAAACTGACAACGCCATGGCTAAAAATGAAAAGGACAAACAGACAAACAATTGTACACATGACACAACATAGAAAACTAAAGAATAAACAACAAGAATCCCACCAAAAACTAGGGGTGATCTCAGGTGCTCCAGAAGGGTAAGCAGATCCTGCTCCACATGTGGCACCCGTCGTGTTGGAAATGTCATATGGGAATGAAAAATAACAACAAACAAAAACGTGCTGCAGTGAAAGAGGAAGGCTGGCATAAAAAGTTCCTGCAGTGGTAAAGAGGGCTGACACCTATCTGACGAACAGCAGCCCGGAAGTAGTGATGTAAAGAAAAGGATATATGATCCAAAAACAACATCATTGATGCAGCTAGTTCAATAGAATCATATGAGCTATGACATTTGCATGGCGAAGAAAATTCCTAAATATTGCAAGCCTTGTGAATCAGCTCGTCTCCCGAATAAGACGATTACTTACATTATCAAATACTGTCAACAAAAAGATGATTTCATTTTGAAATTAAAATTGTTTCTCTCATTGTTTCCGTTTGTTACGCATGAAACCATATCTCTGTACGAACCCTATAAAGTACCCTGATAAAGAGAACAACACATTTGTGACAAATCAAGGTAACTATTCAAACAGATGAAAAATATCGACTGAAACAAGGCTGTGTGTTCTCTGACACTTTCCTCTGTTCTAATGAATGACCCATTAGGTAAGCTGGTAGCCAGTAATTTGGCCGTTTATATCTCAATTTTGAACTGTTAAATGTTTGCTGATGCTGTAGTCTCTTTTTTTTTTTGGCATATCCTAAAAGGAACTATGGTGTCTGATAGAAATTGCCAAATTTGCATTAAAGAGAAATAAAACATTTAACCCAAACAAATCAAAGATTTTGATAAAAGGTAAGCGTATAGAAAAAAATAAGAATTTTAATATGACGCTTTATAAACACTGAACACCGTGAACAAATTCCCGATATATCTATACTTGACGTAGACTCAGAGATATACATAATAATGAATATTACAGTATACCCAGGGGTCGAATTTAAACTTTTTTTGTGTGCTGGCTGGCCGGACCAGCGGACTGAAAAATTTATTGGTCCGGGTCCAAATCTACTAGTCGTGCACAAATGTCATTCATTTGACAAACACTCATATAAATGATATATGTTTACTTTTATTTTCAAGCTTTTTTTTCTTCATACACAATGCTCATTATCACAAAACACTGATTAAATTCGAGTTTTGGTGGCGTCAGTTTTACTGCTCTAGAATTATGTCCCTTTACAAATTTAAAAATTGCTGATTTTTGGCGATCCTTCGACTAAAGTCGTAAAAGCGAGACATAGCGAACCTATAACTTTAATGGCGGCGTCCACAAATATTAACTCTGTGGTTGAAGTTTTTGAAATTTTAATAACTTTCTATATGTCTGTAGGACCAGGCTATTTCGAAAGGAGGATAAGTATAAATTACCTATCAATGACTTAACGGTAGCTAACCAAAGATATTGCCTTTAGCTAAACACTCATTGAAATCGGCTGTAACATTACATACAGTCTGCAGTTTAATTTTTTTGAAACATATTTTAGATTCATAAACTATCCTGGATTTTTACCAAACTTGGACAGAAGCTTCCTACAATCAAAAGATAGTATATAGAGGAATATTTTCATTAATTTTCATCCTCATTTTTGTCGAGCCTGCTATTGACATCCAAAGTAGGCGAGACATCTGGCTCCGCGGAACACTTACAATTTTTTTTCAATTCCGTGCTCTTTCTTTATTGTGCCTCAACCAAATGCTAAGAAACTTGTACAAAATACTTTTAACAACAAAACCATGATCATGTTTCAATTTTGGTGCCATCATTTTACTGTATGGGTAGGGTTATGCCCAGTTACAAACGGAAAAAAATACTATAAAATCACAGGCCCAAGATATGGCATGGGCACATACAGAAATTAACAGAGCTTTCTGTATATTTGAATATTTTAGAACATCAGTTAAAGTTAGGGTTGCAATAGAAAATATCAAAATTTTATATGACAAACATATGAAAAAAAATAATTGATAATTGCTGAAAAGAAAAGGTTTTAGTTTTCAAGGCTGTGATTAAATATATATTTGAAATAATACACATACCGTATATAACCTATTTGAAATAATACACATCTACAGTTGCAAACTTCCCAGAGGTGCTATCCAGCACTTTGAAGACTTTGAAAGCATCTTGTTTAGTATTAAGAAGATATCATTTGCCAAAACTGCACTGTTGCAGACATAATCAGCAGCTTAGAGGCCATAGTGCTTGAATGTCAAGAATATTCTTCAATACGAAATTACTATTTTACTGATATCAATTGAATCTTGGATTCAATCCCCTCAGGCAAAGGTGGCTTTTTTGGTGATAAAGCTTTTCAACTATTTCGATTATTGTACATCAAACATTCGGCTCTGGTTCCAGATGAACGTAAATCCAGAAAAGGACTTCAAACAGATGAAATTTTAAATTGTTGTTTTCTATTTTTGTCTGTACCTTTTCAGGCCTCTGCTTCACAGATTCGTCAAACGATTAAAATCCAAGTATTGATAGGATATTATTTTATTAAGGTTTATCCTAACATCTGTAAAAATATGGACATTTGAGTAAAAGAAGTTGAGCGAAATGTACTCTCACAGATCATTGGTTTTGGAACCTGAAGTTCAAATGTAATTTGTAAATGCAATACGATTTACCTATTTTTTTAGTTTAATCTAAATTCTGTACATAATGTTGTTATTTGTTTCAGGAAAATGCGCGGTCTTAATTCATACTGTCTCAATTTTAAATTCTGAAAATAGCATTGATATTTTGTTTTTTTGTACGTATTCATTGCATATATTTGGATCTTCCGAGTTAACAGTACGTCAGTACTTTGATCATGTTTAACTAACATGCACAATCGAATACGATCTGATTGCTTACATATGAGTTTTAAATGATTATTCGACTATTAATTTAATTGCTAGTTTCTAACTTTTTGGTTTTTTTTTCTCTCCTGAAGGAATATAGAGTTGGTGTCAGACTTTTGACAGTCTTTGCCAAAATATTTTAGCTAGTTCTGACTCGAGAAACAAATATCTCTAGACCGTTTATCGACTTCTAAAAGGATTTTTGTCTTGATACAGTATTTGGTGAAAGTCAGCCAAAATGCGTTTGCATTGAAGATTGCTCTACGTTTTTCTGAGACCATAACAATTATAATATTTTTGTGACAAGAGATATTGAACTTAAAATATATAAAGATCTATAATTTTTTTTATAGGTTTATGAATTAGGATTAATTAAAGCAGATCCCGCCTAATGTAAGCAGCATGACAAGTTTGTAAAGCTATGCCTAATTTAGATTTCAAATTTCTTTAAAGTGTTTTAATGATTATACTCATTCTGCATATGTTAAGCAATATTATGGATGATGTCGGCGATAACAGGTCTCTGTGCAGACTGAGAGTCTGACGTGGTTACAAGCTCGCCACTTAAACAGTTAATAAATCGTTTTAGAATCCTTTTTGGTACTTTTCTGCGACATTACTCCACGAATGTTCAAAGGTAGAATCATTCTTATGTGTCTAATTGTCACTTTGTACTTTCACAAAATTCACTTTAAATCTACCTTGATTAAGTTATTAAAATGTGATACATTTTAAAAGATCATTTCTTCATTTTTTGCTTTTATATAATCCAGTTAGTTAAAACCCACAGACACTATAATTTGTCACATTTATATGATTTATACAAGAAAGTTTTCAACCATGTTAATTTCAATCAAAATTAAATCTTGCAAACATTTTAATATTACAAATCAAAATAATTCATGAATACTTAATTTTAAATAAAACCGTTTAAGGTGTAAAACCACACTTAACTTATAAAGTAGCAATTAGCTTCTTAAAACGCAAATACGAATGTTCAGTTTCTGTTATAAAATGATAAAATTATAAAATGAAATAGTAACGCGTGTATGTCCTTTTAAAACTACTAATGAGTACTAAAGAGTTAAACTAAAATTTGTTCAGATTTACTGAATAAGATCTGAAAGATACTTTGGCTAGTCTTTAAATGGTTCAAAAGACGAATTAAAGATAAAGTATTTTGAACGATTTTTGAAATGAACTCTGCGTTTTGATTTTCAAAAGTTGCTTTAAAGAAGACATGCACAAACATATATCTTCTATACTTTTAAACGGAAGACCCCAATTTGTGTGTCGCTTCTCTTCCTTCCAAAATAAATTAATCACAATTACCCGTAGGACACATCATGCCTCTGTGTCCTATAGGTACCATGCATAGTCGCATTTGTCATCCATTCTTATGACTATTCAGTTTGGGTTATTTTGGGAGAAAAACGAGAATAAAAGTGTTAGACCATCAATTAAAAATCCCATCTGTTCAACCAAATTTTTCAATTTTCACAGCTTTCTAAATATTTTACCTTAAGTTTAACTTCATAGAAACCAGGTATATCCTGAATTGTGCATGTATCAGCTTTCAACATGCGAATTTTCAACATACCTTTAAAGCCTTCTAACAACTGACCTTCGAACAGAGGTACTCCAAAAATAACCCCTTTTTTCTGTCTATTCGAAATAACATAAATAATGTGGTGCACACTCCAGAATTATTCAGTGAGCACCACATTTTTATGTTATATCTTCAGAGACAGAAAAATATTTCAGTCATTCCTTAGATATATAAAATTTGTCAACAGAAATGTCTCATTCTAACACTGTTGTGTGTAATCTTTAGACTTGTATATATATTTTTTATATTTATATGTATACGATAGATAGATAATTCAGCTGATCTGTAAAACTTCCATCTCCATGCCTTATATATCATGTAATGTGTTACGACGCTAGGTAAAAACTGACGAGGAAAGGTAACATACAACCACCGAAAGCTTTATTATTGTAGAGCCTAGGTGGTCGAGTGGTCTTGCTAGTCCAACATTAGAAAAATATTAAATTCGAATTATTTTGCTCTGTGGAAAAAAATATTTGTAAATACTTCTTTCCAAAAATAGAAAACATAAATCTTGGAAAAGAAATTTTACTTTGCGAATTAAAACAGTCATCTGACAAAAGTTAAACATTTATTGTATGAAATAATTCTTGGTTTTTCTAAATTCTATTGCGGTCCATCTGAGGAGATCCTGATCTGAAATATGATGATGTCTTCAAATTTTATCAAAATGTGCTTGTCAGTTTGTCTACTAAATGGGTACATTTCATGAATGACAATCCAGTTTCAAAGATATTTGAAATAACTGGTGATTGGTTTTTTTCTGTTGAAGAGAAAGAAGTTCGTATGCCACAAAGTTCTCGAATATTTTATAATCTCTTAATAAAACTTGCTGGATAAACGCCTGTATCAGAATCTTTTTGGATCGAAAAGAATCCAGAATTAGAACTTTCAAAGTGTTATTTTTTTCAAATTTACATATTTTACCTGGTGAATGCAGGGAATTTAATTGTTAAGTACTTCTTAGAACTTTGTTTAACTTAAGTTAAACTTTTAAAGTGTAAAATGTCTAGATAATGACACTTGTCCAGTGTGTGCACAATCTAGAGAAGATTAAGAACAGATGTTTATTAACTGTGTAAGTCTGTCACATTTCACGGATTTTCTGAAGGATTTTTAATTAATTTTATGTGCAATGGTGATTATACCTTTGTAAATACGCTTGATTTTGACCAAACGATGCTAATAGTTATGTTTTTTTTAAGAGAAGTTACGGCTTTAATTTTTTTATTATGAGTATAGCAAGATTAACGTATCTATAAAAGAAGAAACTTCTTATTGTTGAATCCTCAAGCTAAAATTAATTTAGTAGACTATTTTAAAACATTGTCAGGATAATACATCTCTCACTTTTTTATCTTTTAAATCAGAGAAATGAACATTTTTAATTAGAAAAAATATTATGTATCGGACAATCCCGTTATCAAAGTTAGTAACAGATAACCATGCAGACATATTGGTTTTTTTTTAATTTTAAACTAAACTAGTTACATATAAACTTACATTGAAGTTCTGTTGCTTACTTTCTCACGTCATATCAGCTAACAAATTTGATCTCATTATTTTAATAGTATAGGTATATATTGGGTACTACGTGCAAACATTGTACACTATTTTTGCAATAGCGAGAGCCCCCATAGCTTCATCCCAATTGTAACATTCTACACAGCTACTTTTGTGGTACATTGCTACTTTTGCTTAGGTACTATTTCTGTACCAAAAATCTGTAGTACTGGGAATCTACTTTTTATATTCAGTACTATTTTGTTACTTTAGTAAAATTTAGATTTTGGCCTATAGCTCTAAAACCAAAGCAATAGAGCAAATCTGACAGGGATAAAATTGTTTATCAATTGAAAATCTATCTGCTCTGAAATTTTCATATGAATCGGACAACCAGTTGTTGGGTTGCTGCCCCTGAATTGGTCATTTTAAAGAAATTTTGTCGTTTTTGGTTATTATCTTGAATTTTATCATAGATAGAGATAAACTGTAAACAGCAATAATGTTCAGCATAGTAAGGTTTACCAATAAGTTTCATGACCAAAATGGTCAGTTGATCCCTTAAGGAGTTATTGCCCTTTATAGTAAACTTTTAACGATTTTCATTAATTTGGTAATTTTTTGTTAATTTTTAAAATATAATTTCCTCTGCTACTAATGGTCAAAGTTCATTATAGATAGAGATAATTGTAAGTAGCAAGAACGTTCAGTAAATTAGGAACTTCGAACACATCACAATCACCAAAACACAATTTTTTCATGAATCCATCTGTGTCCTTTGTTTAATATGCACATAGACCAAGGTGAGCGACACAGGCTCTTAAGGGCCTCTAGTTTTTAGTACAAAGCAAGTACTGTAAAATACAGGGTACCTAAATATTACACTAATTTTAAAGTAAAGAAAGAGTACGAAATATTAAAATTAAGTTTCCAGTACTACAGATTTTTAGTACATAAATAGTACCTTTGCAAAAGAAGCAGTGTACAACAAAAGATTTGCCGTGTAGTACGCCACACGAAGGGTGTTGTATTTGTTTTCACTTGGTGGCGGTCTGCAGGCAAAGCAAAAACGACCAGGAAAAATAAAAGTATCAAACTGCTTTACTTTGAGAATTGTTAGTACAAATGTATTGCACGGAAGGTATCGCACTATATATATAATTTATTTCCAACCAGCAGAAACAGATGAATCCAGTGCACTATCGTCTCAAACACCCTACTCAGTCAGTTTCCATGTCACATATTTTTAGACTTTAAGTCTCAGGATAAAAACTTAAATCGACGCTTTTCAACCCAATAAAATTACAAAAAAGAGGCATTCGTTTTTTATACTCACACTTACATTTAAAAATCATGAAATAAAGAGTTATATCAAAGCTTGTCCTTTGTTTTCCTTTGCCTGGTTATGACATTCTCGTGAAAAATATTCTATTCATTGAGAAACACACTCTGATTTTGGAATGCTTCGCGATTTTTGTCACCCAATCAAAAGTACGTATTTCTATGACAATTGCATGTTATGTAATTATATAGAATTAAATTCATATCATAGAAAAAGACCTAATGCCAGCTTCCCAGACAAAGTGTCCATATTTTAAAGTACATGTTTCATTGCAAATGTAATGTGTTGCACATGCAGAGTGCCAGATTTCGCATCTCACAGCGATGAGGCATTCATTAAATCAAGGATAATTTTGTCTCAACCTCTGCCCTTTTCTACAAGTATTTTAGGCATAACTACTTGTATAGTCTAGAAAAGCTTTAGATTAATGCCAAGAAAACCATAACAAATTTTTAAAAGAATCTAGTAGAAAATTTGTCATTTTTTCAAGTAAAAAATTGTTATGCATTCTTATTCTGATATCACAAAGTTGAAGCATAGCATAATGGAATAGCATATATTGTTTTTGTTTCGTTGTTTGTTTCATTGTTAGCAAGAATGAACACACACCTATTATCAATATATAGTTTGATTGTCTGCGCACAAAAAATTCCTTATGCTATTTGAGCACCTGTGTACAAGACTGTTTGTCTTGGTTGGTTTATGATAAAGTTGTTACTGATTTGTTGTTGCTTTTTTGAGTGGGGTGTTTTATTTTCTCAGCAGGGCTATTTAATTCGTCTCCAGTATTTAACTATACAGTTTTTGTATCGTTGTTTGTTTCATTGTTAGCAAGAATGAACACACACCTATTATCAATATATAGTTTGATTGTCTGCGCACAAAAAATTCCTTATGCTATTTGAGCACCTGCGTACAAGACTGTTTGTCTTGGTTGGTTTATGATAAAGTTGTTACTGATTTGTTGTTGCTTTTTTGAGTGGGGTGTTTTATTTTCTCAGCAGGGCTATTTAATTCGTCTCCAGTATTTAACTATACAGTTTTTGTATCGTTGTTTGTTTCATTGTTAGCAAGAATGAACACACACCTATTATCAATATATAGTTTGATTGTCTGCGCACAAAAAATTCCTTATGCTATTTGAGCACCTGCGTACAAGACTGTCTTGGTTGGTTTATGATAAAGTTGTTACTGATGTGTTGTTGTTTTTTTGAGTGGGATGTTTTATTTTCTCAGCAGGGCTATTTAATTCGTCTCCAGTATTTAACTATACAGTTTATTTATTAATTTGATTATATAGATCACGACATTGACCGTCAAGCCAGAGGAACAAATGGCGTTAAAAAAATCCGACAAATATCAAATCATATGGCCCCAGCTCTAGGAGCATTGCTGGTGTACCAGTACCATCGTAAGGAAGAATACAAAAATATTGCTAATTGAACATCATGGAAAGAAACTTACCGAGTTGGAAGCTACGTAAAACTATTGTTTTCAAATAATGATTTTAACAACTCATCCTCGACATTTTTCCAAGAAAAAAATATCAACAAATTGCATAAATAAATGTGTATTCTTTAAATGAATATTAATATTAAAAACTAAACTAAAGGAAAGTAATACAACAAAAATAAACCATAACTGAATGCTACATGTATCCTCTCAAATTATAAATTTTAAACGTTAAGGAAACAATTACACAAAGGAGACGTATCATTCGTTATGGGTGGCTATCATAGTATTTCATAGTGTAAATGCTTCGAGAAGGCATTACTATATATAGGATATTAATATGGTGCCAAAAGTGTTACCTTCACCCCAACCAACGATGAAGTTCCTTGTAGAATCATTCCAAATACATATCGTATGGTCAAATGTTGCTTATATTATATACCACCAAACAAAAAGTTAAAAATGTTACTGCTAAAAGAGCTTTTATAGTCATATATATGCTACAAATTCTGTCATACATGTATTTGCCGTTCGATCAAAATAATGAAATTGAGCACAAGAAAGTAACAAAATCATCATTTTCCGTACGGTTTAAATGGGAACTTTAAGTCCCAATCCTGCCCAATCAACATACTATTCAAAACAACATTTAATACAAAATAACACAATATGGTTATGACCATACGCGTATGGTCCAAATGCTTATATGGTTCCGAACACATATCAAGCAAGGGATTATGTCTCATAATTTGCAGATTTTTAAAAACTATGCACGTATGGTTTTTTAAGAATCTACATTTGCATCTTTTCATACATAATCCCTGCAAGAACTTGCTTTTTTAGTTGCGTAATCTGATTTTGAAACGTACTGTTAAAATCTCTTTATTATGTAACCAAATGAAAATGAGCTGTTAAGAGGTCTATATCATTTAATTATCAAATTTTCAAAGACCCCTTTTTCGGAAATATTGTTTTAAGCTTAAAAAACTACTCTGAGCGCTAGACTTTTTAGTGTTTATCAAACTACTCTTAATGCTTAAAAAAAACTAAACCTGTCTCATTATTAAATAAATTTTAATGTCATGGATGAAACTGATGAAAAGTAAATTGCATCATTTGTTATTCTTTGATATAAGCGTACCAATTGGTTCTGCATGGTACGAGTGCTACCTAACAGATATTAATATTTTGTAAATTGCGTTCGATTATGTGCTTTAGCACGAGGTAAATGGTCCGTGTCAAAACTATCCGGTATATCAAAAGCATTTACCATTAAAAAGCAACTTAGTTATACCCATGCTATTGTACGAATAAATATGTTGGAATCATTAGTTAATTTAGTCAGCGCATCAACATCAACTCTCTTTGATGTCTTAATTTGTCTAATGCTTTTAAAATACGTATCACAAACAACTAAAATGTCGTAAATGAATGCAATATCAAACGCGGTCGCGCTCCATCAATTTTAAAAGTGAATATTTGTATACCGGGATCATTTATTGAATTTATCAGTCGTTAAAAATTGTAAAATGTTATCATTTGCTTTAAGTGACACACTACTAGAAAGCTTGTTAGTGAAAGTAGTCCCCAGACACCAAACATAATATAAATAGCAACTTCATGCAGAACTCATTCACTGGTACTTTGAATATATTATTTCCCTCATACAGACAATAAAACTCTAATATAAAAATTAACAATACAGAATTTATGTATCGTCAATTCAAATTCTGATCTTTTATTACTGTGAAGATGAAGATTATTGGAATACGATATGTAATGATAAAAAATTTACATTGAACTTGAAGGCTTGATTACCACAGGCACTGAACAAATTATATATACCTCTATACTTTAATTCAAATCAAATCAAATATGTTATTGTCGTATAAACTTTACAGTTTGCGACCAACATGTATTAACACAATAAACATATATACATACATATCAAACATACACAATAAAAAAAAAGCATCAAAATTTATAAAAACAAACAAGCTGTTAAGAATCCCTGCCCTCAGTTCTAATTACTTTTTCAAGAGGGATCCTAACTTGTAAAGGCATTGATGGATTTAGTAAATAATGATTTTTTTCTTCTTCATTTAAATTATTAAAGTTATTATTTTCAGTACATATATGTTCAAAAAAGGCATTTCTTAGTGTTTTATTATATTAATTACAATAGTGTAAAAAAATGTTTCTCCTACTCTAGTTTTTTACATTTTTGTCAAAGTCGTTCCTCTCTTGGAATTTTTAAAATATCTCCCCCTTTCAATTAAGAGGGAGTGATCACTTGGTCTAAATTTGGAGTAGTTCCGATAAGGACCGATTTTGTCCACATATTTCAGGTTCATCTGATGAAAGATTTTGGACACTTTATAAACACTTCAGTGTCTACTTAAGCATGTTTAGTAAATTTAATTAATTTTTAAAATAAGATTTGAACTGATTTAATCATGAAAGACGCTTAAAGTCAAGCTTAAATGTTATAAATCTATCAAATATGCCATAATAGTTACTTTTCACATGGTTTTTGTAAAAAATGAAAGTGGCCGCATCCGTGTTCATTCTTAACCTTTATATATGTTATGTATTATTAGCAAATACAACCTAAATTTAAATATTAAGAATGAACACAACTGCGGTCACATCCATTTACGACAGAAGCCGTCTAAAAATTAACTCAAATGGTAAAATTATGAATATTTCAGTAATTTAGCATGATTTAATTAATGATGCCAGTAACCGATTTATATATATATATATATATATGCATTGTATTGTCAAAAACAGCCCATATGTATGTAACAAAAGTATTCTACTTTCCAAAAAATAGCTTAAAGTTTACATTTGAGCAATTTTGTAAAACTGTTATATTTTTGGGCCACTCCTTTAGTGATTAATCCCCTTATCTCAAAATTTCATATATTTAAATGAGATTTGCAATCTTTTTTAAAGTTTTTTTTATATAAATAAGATTTACTTTTATCTTCAATGTTTTCAAATTTAGTTTCAATCAAATCTTCATATCTATTTTTCATTTTTAACTTTATATCGCTTTTTATTTTATTTACATCTTTTATGTTCTTACAAGTAGAAAGAATATTAAGGCCACTATTAGTCTCTTCAACAATTTTTTTTGCATGTATACTATAAATAAGTTTCCGTTAAATCTAGAGACTGTGGTAGAGAAAAAGCTTACTTTATCAATGGATTAATATTATTGTTATATAGTCTAGCTAAATATAAAAGGGTTTGTGTTTTAATAAAACATTCTATAGGCAATCTTCCTTATTCAACTCTTGCTCCTAAATTGGATGCATTTTTTCTTATTCCTAGAGTAGATTTACAAAATTTATGATGCATATTTTCGATAGGGGTTTTGCCAGTAAAATCAAGCTGATAAATGTGTTTTCCTGAAGATAAGGCTCTGTGTTTGGCTCTATGAAAAGAAATATATGTATCCAAATATGTTACTTCTGAATTATAGGTCATAATTGGTTTTACTAAAGAATCAAAAACATTATTTGCTACTTTTATAGATAGATTATTCAATGATTTACTATAGGATTATATTGCAAAAAAAAATTTTGTTGCCTTTTTGTCAGCTCCAAAGTACTTTGTGATAAATTTCCAACATTCCCAAAAATGAATATTCTCATAGTAAATATGTGATGTTTCACCATTTTGTTTGGACTGACTGAAAATCATGGAATTTGTTTTGTTTGTATTCAAAGAGAGTTGCCATTTGTTGCAATATAATTTAACATTATTTAAACTATTTTGAAGACACTCTTTCGATTCTGACAGGATCAAAAGATCATCTGCAAAAATGAGACATTCCACCTTACTATTTACCAGCTTAAGGGGACTGGAATCATTTCCCTCTTCGTATGACTTAATAAAGAGCGAATTTCCATTCTGTAAAATTCGTGGGTAATCATCGAAAGCTTTTAGGATTTTCAATTTTATAATCCTATTAATTTTAATTCTTTGATTATTGAATTTAGATCACATACAAAGTAAAGATTCTGTAATGGG
Source organism: Mytilus edulis (assembly GCF_963676685.1). Classification (NCBI taxonomy): domain Eukaryota; kingdom Metazoa; phylum Mollusca; class Bivalvia; order Mytilida; family Mytilidae; genus Mytilus; species Mytilus edulis. The sequence continues at coordinate 50,584,131 of NC_092347.1, forward strand.
ATTTGCCTTCTCATGACACTATTACTACTCGGACAATGATTATAAGCTAATGAGAGCCATTAGGGTCTATTTAATTTCTTTCAATGAAAAACGGCTATTTAAAGAAATGAACAGATTAGAAGAACTAAAGCGGAAAATTTTATGATGGAGGACATTTTACAAGCGAATGAGAATTTAATTTCCAACACAATAGTTTTATTCCGGTTATTTACTCCTAAAAGTATAAAGGAAGTGGACCAGCAACTTACTTAATATCCATAACATGTATCAAAAATTTGATTTTGTCTACAACAAGCAAAATCTCGTTCTTATTAATTGTATTTTACCCTTTACGTTATTCATTGTTTACGCCATTCAATCCAAAACGGTAGGTTATGAGCAAGGCTAATTTTTAGAATTAATGGGGTTTTTGTTAGTAGTCAATTATTGGAAAATTGGCAATACAATTTAGCCCGCAGTCGTATATTGGCTATCATTTGTCTAGCGGAAAGTGAAATGTATGGCGATTATAACCGGATGATATGCCAAATCGGAAACGAAATTGATTCAATTAAATTGCAAAAGACGCAAAACATTCGTCTTGAGTTGTATGATTATTGTCAGCTTATTATGAAGAGGAAATCAAACAGCTTTCCGCTTGACAAAAACTACAAAACCTTATATTTGCTCCTGAAGAATTTTATTTGAGCAAAATATTTGAATTGTGTGAGTGTTACGGTGTAAACCCTGTATTACCAACTGGTTATACGATGGAGAACGTCTGTCATAAAGTTGTCACATGTTTATAAGTATATCTGTATCTCATCATGTTACGTTTGCACGAATTTATTACGAAATATTACATTTAAGAAACACAACCAGTATTGGTGAAATAAAAGCGGGTTCAAAATTGTGAGTTGTTATTACCCATAATGGTCAAAATGTTAGACATTTTTAACGAATTTCTGAAAGTAAGAAAATGTTTGCCATCTGTGCACCCCCCTTTTCAAACCCTGAACCCGATTTTATTAGTCCCAAATACATAACAATTGGCATATTCAATCTATGAACAACTATATTATGAAACAAAACAGCATAATAATGTTAGCAGATAAGCAGTGAATGACACCAGGTCATCTCAGTCCACAGACCATTTCTGCTAGACTTAAGAAAATCTTAGAAAAAGGGGGAAAAGGGCATTTTTGAAACCATCAGCAAAAAAAGTTTCTTTAAAAGAGGGGCGAAAGATACCAGAGGGATAGTCCAACTCATATATCGAAAATAAACTAGCAACGCCATGGCTAAAAATGAAAAATACAAACAGACAAAAAATAGTACACAAGACACAACATAGAAAACTAAAGACTAAGCAACACGAACCACATCAAAAGCTGGGGGTGATCTCAGGTACTCCGGAAGGGTAAACAGATTCTGCTCCACATGTGGGACCCGTCTTGTTGCTCATTTTATTACAAACCCGGTAAATAGTCTAATTCGGTAGGTCACGTTCATGAAAAGGGAATCGGATTGTAGTTATACGACGTGAGGAACATCGATATCATCTGTGTAATTGTTATTCCATAAAGGTCAAACCAACTCGTGATGGTGTCCGTAAAATTTACAAAGGGATGATTTCAACTTCACCATTTGAAACTCTTGGTTTAATAGCTTCCCTGTGAGCAGCAACCCTATGGTAGCAATACACAGTTAGGAGTTTTGTTTCGCATTTTGGCCCGGTGGATTTTTCAAATATGAAAGTTATTGTGTATTAAAATTCATTTTTAGACAACTGAGTACTAATTTAGCCTTCAAAGATGGTTTATAAGAACATCAAGATTAATTTTTACATGTTTTATGGGCTATTTTCTGTTTGACTCTCCGTATTTTCATTGCGTGACCGGCCATTGGTCTAGAAATTAATGTAATGTTTACAAACATTTTTTTTCTACACGAAGTTTTTGACGCAATTTTACAAAAAAATTAGATGAAAGACATGATTTTCATTGGATTTTCTGAAAGATATATGTAAACTGTTTCAGATAAGGTATTACTTCAAGCGATTGAAATTCTACTTTAAACCAAATTTGGGGAAATATGTGACATCTTTTCCCTCCTATTTGCAATATTTTATAGCAAATAAATGCAGATTATTTCCATGGATACACCCAAAAGATTTGATATTTTACCATTTTATATACTGAATATAAATTCTATGGAAGATTCTGATTACATACATTTGCACATATATGACACAAACAGTAAGCTTAATATTGCAAGAAGGCAATGAAAAGGGGATGGTAAAATTTATGAGGGCAAATTTTGACATTTTTTCCTTACTGTTTATTGCTTCCTATATCAAGGAATCATGTTAGGAAACACAAGTCCGGGAATATAGTATCAATTTGGAGATATATACCCCGTATGCAGGCGCTTATGGAATGTTGCTACATAGAAATGGAAAGTTCACAATTAGGAAGCTAAAATCATCTCTTTTGTCGTCAAGCATTGTATTCATCCGACCTTGCTTGTTAATTTCTAGATGTAAGTCAAGATATGAGGCAGAGTTCACTGTATCTGTTTTATCCTTTAGGTCTACTTCGATGGGATAGATGCGTTCTATTTTATTTTTTAGATTACCAGTAACAATAATGATATCTAATATAAGGAATACAATATACATTATATCACTGTTAGTCTTGATTTATTTATACATATGGTACAAATTGGGTCTTATTCCTTAATGTTTTCTATTCAAATTCCTTTGCATTTTCCCGTGGCAATAGCAACGTATTACAAAAAACTTCATCACTGATAAAAAATGTTTTATATGATTGGCAATGGTTATCTTACTTTGTATTTGTAACAACAAAAATATTCCTAGTCACCCTTTTGCTCTAGGTGAACTTCAAATGTGTTGATTTTTGTCTAATTTTGGTACGCTTTTGGACTCGTAACTAAGGAAACATTTTCCATAGACACAAGATGTAAGGACGTGATTGAATTTTGTTTTTGTCTTAAACATGTTCTTTATGATATAACAAATCAATTAAGAGCATTTTAAACTGAATCTAAATTTTTCACATTCAAGGTGAAGTTGAAATCATCCCTTCGTAAATTTTACGGACGCCATCACGAGTTGGTTGACCGTTATGGAATAACCGTTTCACAAATGATATCGGATATGTTCCTTACGTCGTAACTACAATCCCCTTCCCTTTCATGAATATGACTTACCGAATTAGACTATTTACCGGATTTGTAATCACATAAGCAACACGATGGGTGCCACATGTGGAGCAGGATCTGCTTACCCTTCCGGTGCACCTGAGATCACCCCTAGTTTTTGGTGGGGTTCGTGTTGTTTATTCTTTAGTTTTCTATGTTGTGTCGTGTGTACTATTGTTTTTCTGTTTGTCTTTTTCATTTTTAGCCATGGCGTTGTCAGTTTGTTTTGGATTTATGAGTTTGACTGTCCCTTTGGTATCTTTCGTCCCTCTCTTTTTGTACAGTACGAGGCTCAACGCTCGGAACTGGTTACTATATCGTGAAGGACAACGATCGTTTTGAATGGTCAAACTAGATGCATTTGACAAGGTTTTTTTGCATTTTACTAGAAATACAACAGTTTTTTCCTCGAAAGAAATCCTATTGGCAAAACAAGTTATAACAAGAAGCTGTCAGACTGACGGCATACCGGTATTTTTACGGTGTATAACGTTTGCGCGTGCATTACCATTTCATTTGCGCGCAGCTTTTGGTAACATTTTTGGCGCATTTATTTGACAGGTAAACTCAGGTAAACAGATATAATAATTGGTGGAACAATTGCAGATCTTGAATGTCAACTGAGTAAACAGTACGTTAGTACTTTGATTAAGGTATATACTAAATATGTTGAATGAAATCCGTAAAAAAATACTTTCCGCCATCTGTAAGTATCTTTATTCGATTATAGGTTTTGGAATTGTGTTGTTGTAAAATACTTACAGAACACTAACCAAGCTGCGATATCGTGAATGTTGTGAAAATTGATAGATTTTATAAAATGTTATAGTGAAATAAATTACTTTTTTCAAAGACACCATTTATACTTTAAGAAAGTGTATCTTTACTTTTCCCATTTATTTCTATGTATACTGCTCAGCTGTATTAACTCAAGCTATCAGTTCGCTATTCATATATAAATAACAATTGTAGTTGAGCTACATTTTGCTACAACATATATTTAAATATATATGGTGGCATTATTCCTGATAAAATGTTTTTGTTTGTTCAAGCATGATGTTAACTTTAGAATGAAGACCTTATCGTTTGTTTCCCCACCAAAGTATAGTTTAGACTACTGTATTGTAAAACTTTAATAAACCAATTTGCTCTGATCCTCAGATGGTTATATAACACTGATAAGACTTCATAAAACAAGACCATGACAGCCCAATAGATGTATCCGTGATATGTGAATGAATACACATTACAAGTTAATTGTTTCGATCCTATCACTTATTCACATGAACGTTTTCTAATAGAAGTCATTCGTTTAAACTTTACAATGCTTTTCCAGGCATAATTCATCTGTTCACAGACAGACGAGTTATTATCAGTAGATATTTAGGGCTTTATAGCAATAAGTCGTAAGTTTCAATGCCAGTTTAGGGGAATTCATTTCCAGTTCTGTAACATAAATTCTCTGTTATCTTACAATCGAAATGTAATATGTTCTGCATGATGACTTTCGCTCTGCAAAAAGACACTTTAAAACAAATTTAAATTCTTGATGGTGTTTAAGAACGGATATGTTTCGTCTGTTGGTTAAGTGAGATCGAGGTTTGAAACAATATCTTCAAATCATTAGATAAATCTGCAACTGTTGAGGTATAAAGGCAATGAAACAAATAATGGCGTCGCAGTTACTCGAATGTTAAAAATATCCTTAACTAAGTTATGAAATTATGATTATCGTGTTATTAGTGTAGCATATAGGAGACTCTTAGACCTGTTTGCTTTAGTAACAATAACAATAGTTGGAAACACTGAGACACATAAAATCGGATAACAAAAAATAATGAAACTTCGAAATGGAAAAATACTTAATACTTAACTCGTTCAAAGGGTATCTACACGTCTCAATCTTCAAAATCGATTATCCTAAAATACCACAATCGCTTACATTTTTCATATAATATTTTATGATGGAATGATACTAAACCCCTTACGGGAAGGATTGTTCTTGATTTTCATATGATGAAAGAAATAAAGATGGTGGCATTGAAGACGGATAGTCAAGTCAGAGGCGATATTTTTCGAAAATATTATGGTGTGTTTTATATCATTCAAAGATCGGTTGTATATAAATGCCGTATGCAAGTGTTCACATGCTGAAATAAGTGAAATTTGAACATTTTGTGGTCAAATACTACATTTAAATATAATGACTATTGTATATATTTTTCATATTGTACTGAATTATATAATTGCAATCATCTTGAAATTTTGTTTATCATACATTTAGGAGTAAATACAGTAGTTTTGAATATTTGATAAATAGCCTGCTGTTTAATCCATATCGCGCAACTTTGATGCGCACCCTTTATCGCACCCTTTATCACACCCCTACTATTTTTTTCTCCATTTTTACATAAACTCCTTTTTATTTTATGCTAGCTTCTACAGAAATATTTTTTTTCAAAATGGGTCCTAAATGAACAGTCATTCGGGCGTGACGCAATTTATTGAATGAGACGTCAATGTTTGGAACGTGACGTTACAAACGTCGAGTATTCATATTTCAGACACACGAAATGCAACTATAAAAAAAGAACTCAATGAAATACCATACAAAACACACAAAAAAATACAATAAACATTTTTTTTTAAAAAACAACAGCAAGCAAATTGTAAGGTTACCTAGGTGCTTCGGATGAGTTATAGAGCAGTACTTTTAAATGTATGATAAACAAAATTTCAAGATGATTGCAATTATATAATTCAGTACAATATGAAAAATATATACAATAGTCATTATATTTAAATGTAGTATTTGACCACAAAATGTTCAAATTTCACTTATTTCAGCATGTGAACACTTGCATACGGCATTTATATACAACCAATCTTTGAATGATATAAAACACACCATAATATTTTCGAAAAATATCGCCTCTGACTTGACTATCCGTCTTCAATGCCACCATCTTTATTTCTTTCATCATATGAGAATCAAGAACAATCCTTCCCGTAAAGGGTTTAGTATCATTCCATCATAACACTTTTAAAACAAGACTAAAGAAGAACTGAAGGTAACCCAGGTAACCTAGGGATCAGAAAGCAGTTCATATATACTCTCCTGTTGAAATATATGATAAAGCGTATAAAACATGGCAAAATCCGTATCAAATGCCGTATCCCCCTCGACCAATATAATCCCTCGGGCCTAAAGGCCCTCTGGCTGATATTGGTATCTCGGGATGATACGGCATATAATACGGATTTCGCCATGTATTATTCTCTAAATATTGTACTTATCTGGAGAGGATTATTTTATGTTATTTTTAACTTGTATCCAATCCTATTGTATATTTGGACAATAAAATGTGTTTAAACTAAACTATGATGAAGACATAATCTTTCAATCAGTTAAAAAAAAGAAAGAAAAAAATGAGATCTGGAGCTGGCATGTAAGACACTGCTTTGGTCATTTATGTATCATTGTCATTTTGTTTAGTTTCTTTTGTTACCTTATCTTCACATCGGACTTGGAGTTCTTTAAAACTGAGTTTTACTGTGCGTATTGCTATGTGTTCCTTTATTCTACATTGGCAAGAGGTATAGGGGTAGGGTTGAGATCTCACAAAACATGCATGTTAACCTCGCCGCATTTTTGCGCCTGTCCCAAGTCAGGGGCTCTTGACCTTTGTTAGTATTGTAGCTTTTTAATTTTAGTTCATTTATATGTTTTGGAGTTTGGTTAGAGACCCTTTGGTGGCTTTCGGCTGTTTTTCTTTCTCTTTGGTCTGGTCGTTGTCATTTTGACATATTCCAAATTTGCATTTTACATAGTAAAATGTACAGCAAGAGGCAAAATACATATTCATATGTATGGTTACTTCAAAACAATGTTAACATATAATCATATAATATATAATATATATATATATAATTACAATATTTTAACTAACTTCTTCATAAACAGTGATAAGTCCTTAAGATGTTTGATATTGCAAAATGAAAGTAGTCCTTTTCATTTTCTGAACACATGAATAAATACGGTATTATTCTGAGAACAATATCAGATGAGTAGAAGTGAAACTCTTTTCCAATGGACAAGGAGCAGAGATGACTTTTTTACGATCTGCAGATGAGTCTTAATAAATATTTTTCTAAGCCAAAGAGACAGTCGATTTCGAAAAAAACGTAATATCCCCCCATCCCCGGATTAGTTTAAAAGACCGTAATATTCCACCTTCGACGAGTTTGAAAAGACCGTAATATTACCCCCTCGGTGAGTTTGAAAAGACCGTAATATTCCCCCTCGATGAGTTTGAAAGGATCGTAATATTCCCTCCTCGATGAGTTTCGAAAAGACCGTAATATATTTTTTTTACTCTAACGTTTAATAACGGTCAAAATTTACATTTATCAAATTTTTGATAGATTAAAATAAATTTACACTGTTCTGTAATAAACGTGGCACATAAGATAACATTGTGTGGGGACATTCAAAACATTTGTAGATGTTTCGGTACATTTGATGATTAATGACTCAAATTAATATCTTTTGAAAAGATCAAATTGCTGGAAATTTACACAGGAATTAAATCTGATATTCCCCTTCTTATGATCGTGTTTTTCTATTTTACAATTCCATCTTCAGAAGATAAATAGTGACGTATTACTATACTTTTTGCTCTTTGCTTTTTTCTTGCGATACATTTTAGATTAAACCCCCATCACACTTATCTCGATTTGTTTATGAAGAAAATCCACAATTTAGATTGTTGATAACTGAAAAAATTTGACAACTGAAATGGCATCTGATTGATAGAAAATTGGGAGATAATTATGATATAGGGGGTGATTGATTCTCCTTAATTTGTATCATTATTATAACATGTCTATTTAAGGCATTAACCAATGAATCCAATTTGTCGCTCTTGACGATCGCCTGATATCTATTTTCGGCAATATGTGAGCAGAAAGCTTGCCAATTCGCAAGCATTTGTCATCGATAAGAATAGGTTTAAAGTGAATTATCAAATCTATGAAACAGAATCACATTAATCATTTTATTTAATTACAAATCAAACCTATAACAAATGAGTATCTAATTATTGACATTTCTGTGTTTTCGATTTTAATCATTTCATTCTGTTCACAGTGGATATTTGTTTACTAATATGCATTTTATGATGTCAACATTAGAAATGTTCAAGGACCAAAAGATTTTCAAGTTCCAGTATCCGTTCTTTGGTGCAAATTTCGATCCTTAAATACATATTGGTATCTTGTCAAGACAAGACATATTGCCTTCACTCGTGTAATAATTTACTCTGCATACCTTCCTTGAGTATTTTAATAATTGAAAAATAAAGATAAGTCATTTTCGCATCATGTAAACACAACAGCGACAATAAACGTATACGGGTCATTATAAAAAAAACATGCAAATTTCGATGAGGGAATATTTGTTAAAATGATGTAATTGTTTAAAACATTTAAATGTGTCCCTTTATTCTATAGTATGGTAGCAACTATATTCAGAAATATGCAATGAAAAAATGAAGAGTTCCTTCAATTTTAAAATTTTTAGGTGATCCTTTGATAGAATCGTGTCCATGTTGTAACCAATTTAAAACATGCATTTAGGTACTAAATATTATTGTTAAATATCAAACAACTGTTCCAATTTGTAGTTAAGGTTGAAGTTACTACTTATTGACAATATTCATATAGCTATGCATTCTATTAATACATAAATTTTAGAATAGATTGTTGTATTAAAGTCAGTTGTCCTAATTAATGTCGTTTTTTTGTATTGAAAAATATCCTTAAACGGAATATATGTAAAATGTTGAAGACTGAATGATAAGATAATGCCTATCCTCCGTATACAACCTCAAAACACTTTCATTTGTTAATAAAAAATAAAAATTATTGCATTTTTATATAGTAACACCACTGACCCTTTAGTAACTCCAATGACACAAAAGTATTACAATTGGCAACAAATTTCAAATTTTACATTTATTAAGTACTGAACACACAACCAAGAACACAGAGCAAATGAAAAAGAAAAAAAAATATTCTTAGGCTAAAACATCTCATATTATATAACATAACATCAATATCTTAAAATGTCAGAAGTGTTACTAAATAGTGTCATTGGTGTTACCAGCATACACAAAATTTTGAAAACCTTGTATATGTAATACTGATATTGTTAAAACATTGTTAAATGAGTTTTGTTTTTCACAAATAATATGATGTTTCGCTTGTTAAACATGAAAGAAAAACAAAAATGCTGATTTTCATAATATATTCAGTGGTGTTACTAAACTGGTCAATGGTGTTATTTTATCAAAATGGTCTCACCATTGACAGTAACACCAATGATTTACAGGTGTATTTTAAGATTGAGGTTACAAAATAATTGCTTCATTCCAATATTTTATATGTTGTTCCTGCTGCATTTTCTGCAATTAATATCTTTGAATAAATCAAATATCAGGAAATCTTTCGGAAAATGATTTTTAGAAAGGGTACACCATTGACACTATTTCCAATTACGATATAGCTTTTACTTAATTTTAAGATTTTTTCACTAAATTTTCAACATAAATGTTTGTTTTCTTTTGCATAACAGGCTTACAGGTATCGTTACCAAGGGAGAAACTATTGTAAATGCTGAAAATCTGGAGAAAGATACCAACCAATTTGTCTTTTGGTTACACCATTGAACTAAAAAATGAAACTTTTCCTTTGGGTGATTTTTTTTTATTATAAAAACCAACATACATCTCTCAAATCAAAAAACAAATTTGTATGTATCAAAATGCAATAAATAGTGATAAATACTAATACAAATGATATGAATAATAGTCCTATTTCAGGTCTGAAAGGATTTATATTAAAAACAAATAACAGTTAATTCTTGCTATATCCAAGGGTTAAAGAAAACATTAAGGATGTTTTGTTTACACCACTGGGTCGATGCCACTGCTGGTGGACGTTTCGTTCCCGATGGTATCATCAGTCCAGTATTCAACACTTCGGTGTGGACAGGAATATCAATAATGTGGTCATTTTTATAAATTTCCTGTTTACAAAACTTGAATTTTTCGAAAAACTAAGGATTTTCTTATCCCAGGCATAGATTACCTTAGCCGTATTTGGCACAATGTTTTGGAATTTTGGATCCTCTATGCTCTTCAACTTTGTACTTGTTTGGCTTTATGGATATTTTGATATGAGCGTCACTGATGATTCTTATGTAGACGAAACCCACGTCTGGAGTACAAAATTATAATCCTGGTACCTTTGATAACTATTTATAACATTTCATACTGTAAACTGTATATAGTGTATCACGAAACGTTCATATCTAACATATGCAAGTGTTATTTTGATATATTTTCATGTCTGTGACTTAAAAAGACCAAAAAACATAGTTTTGCATGGTTTTTTTTATAATGACCCATACTACAATTTCCTCTTAAAAGATGACCAGCGTCAATAATTTTGTTTAGAACTGACTTTATCTTCTCAGCTATACAACTAGAAGCTAGTTTGTATGTTGAATTTAAAAGTGTAATTGGACGCCAATTGTTTAAGAACTATTTTGACTTGCCTTCTTGTGGAATACATGTGATAACTCTCTGCCTCTGTGTGACAGACATTTCCCCAAATCTGATATGAATAATGTATTGACCTCAAGACGAATATCCTAAATACTAGTATTTAAAAAAATTCTGAGGTAAAACCATCTGACCCAGGACTTTCATTATTTCATCCTTTTCAAAGCTTGTGTTAATTCAGTAAAGAAAATGTTACCTTCTAATGATTCTTTTTCTTTATCATTAATTTTAGATGTCAAAGATGGTAATTCTCTTTATAAGTTTACATGTTTAAGACATTCTTGTCTTTTGTAAAGTTTTTCATAAAATGTTGTTGATTGCTTTAAGATTTATTTTTTACTGCAGTATTTTATCAATAACTAGTTTTTAATAGTGTTATTGGCGAAGTTTTGTGTTTCAAGACTACAAAAGAAATTAGAAAGCCTCTCTGCTTCTTCGATCCATTGGGTTCTTGACCGAACATATTGACCTTTAACCTTGTTCTGTCTCAATATTCTAAGTGGAAATTTGTTGGCTTCTATTTCATCAAGGTTATCCTCTGTACTTACCTTATTTACTTAATTTTCTATCTCTTTTGTATAAAAGTAACACCTAACATCCACGCGTTCCAACATCAATCCGAATTTCGAAAGAAAAACTCTTATTCGAAAAACTCCGTATACATACTATTAGTATTTTATTGTAATTATTTTACAAAATGTAAATCACATGATGCTAGTATTACTAGGCTTGCAATTGCTTTACATCAATCTGACACCAATTTCGTGTTTCGGCGATTTTTTTGTATCATAATATGCTAATGATAAATGTAGTAGAATTTATGAATGTGTTTAAGCATTCTAGATAAACTCATCACAGATACCAGGACCTAAATTTTATATTTACGCCAGACGCTCGTTTTGTCTACAAAAGACTCATCAGTGAAGCTTGTATCAATTTTTTTTTAAAAAGGCCAAATAAAGTACGAAGTTGAAGAGCATTGAGGACCAAAATTTCCTTAAAGTTATGGCAAATACGGCTAAGGTAATCTTTTCCTGAAGTAGAAAAGCCTTAGGTTTTTTTTTCCTCAAAAATTCGAAGTTTTGTTTTTAGTTAATTTATAATTATGAATATATCAATGATAATTCAAGTCAGCACAGAAGTGAGGACTACTGGGCTGGTGATACCCTCGGGGAAATAAATCTCCACCAGCAGTGGCATCGACCCAGTGGTTGCAAATAAACTAAGCCCGCCATAATCCATTTTAGGATTGGGATTTACCAATAAGTTTATTTTAATTTTGTCGTTGTCAATAGATCTGCTATATTTTTATGTTTTTTATAAGCTATTATTGGTACCAGTCTATTGTTATAACCTAGAATACAAACACCTTTTTAATAGAGTTTCTTCTAACGGACTTCCCATAAAATCGCACATACCAATAATGAAAATAGATACCCTCTTTACTGGGTTACATATGGATTAAAGAAATCTTATCTAGTTTTGTTTTAAATGATTAAATATTCATGGCAAGACAATACATGTTAAATCACCACTGAAGATTAAAGACAAACTTGTATCCGTCATGCATTAATTTTGCAAAGTCTTGTGTAAGACTGAAATCACACTAGCATGAATGTTTCTAAATTTCCCTGGTATGCACTTCCACCAGTGCTAGATTTTATGAGCTTATATATCAAAATGCTTTTTCTTTTCGTAGCGTATATTCAAATAATGAAAGTGGGTTCAATCCATTCATCTATCCCATTCAAGTAATATATACCAGATCTATCCCTCATTCCTGCGTTCCAATAAACATTTACAACCACTCATAATACTGTAAATTTAGTGTAAATACTTTACTACTTGGTATATATAAATTGCATATAATTTTTCAAGGAACCTTCGATAGCAACCTATCTGAACGTTATTCTTTTGAAACCCAATTGTTGTAACTTTCATGGGTGCGGTTCGTTTCGTAACGGTCGTTTTGTACATAGACGATTCGTAACTAACTATGTCGTTTTGTAACTGAGACATTTTAAAGGAGTTTTCCACTTAAATAATTGTCTTTGTAGTGGGTACTGCTCGAATGTAAGATCTGACGAGAACTCCGCCTGTCAGAAATATCTATGGACTGTCTATTAACCCTTAACATATACTAGTATATCAAACATGTGTATCTTCCTCGAACATTTTCTGATGTATCACGGTCCATGGTATCTGAAGTGCTAATCCGGCTCCAATAATTCACCATTTACTTGAATCAATCTAAAATCGCTCACGTGAAGTCATGAAGCAAGTCGGTTAGCTTCTTTAATAACGGAGAATATTTCCCGCCAACAATCTGGAGTCCGTACGAATGTTTAGATTGTTCTTTGTTAGAAAGATTTGATTGGTAGACATACGTGGAAAACTTACCGCGTTGGTTTTTTTTATACCGTATGAATTACGAATCAACGCTGAAAGTAAAAACCAACGCGTTGAAAGTAAACCCAACGCGTTGAGAGTACCGACAATGACACGAACGGCCACTCCTACTCCTCAGTCAGCTGGATTTCCTGTTTTGTACTTTCTCTTTTTATAATTGTTGAATAAGAAATAGTCTTACCTCTAATCTCGAGGGAAAGGGTCTCTGAAAATAATTGGTCATTCCATATACCGGATCTTGAAGGAGAGAGTTATTAAAAACTTCCAGAGTCATCTGCTTTTTATAAATTCCTTTATTTTTAAGGTAAAAAATCACTGGTGAAAAATCTGACCTGTATCTAAAGTTCAAACTTACTAATAGTATGGTTTACACAGCAATGTTACCATGCATGATTATTTCGAATAAACAATACTGTTTAGTGCTTTGACTGATGGATAAACAACCTATTTGCATATCAGGAAGACATGAGAAAATATCGAAACATGTCTGTTAAGATTTGACGTATATACAGTTATAGACAGCACATCAGTGGTATAATAGACAAATTTCGACCCTTTAACCATTTTACGACAAATGTATTCTGAAGGACGTACATTGACCTATTATGGTTTACTTTTATAAATTGTTATCTGGATGGAGAGTTGTTTCATTGGCACTCATACCACATCTTCATATATCTATCTCCGAAATATCATACTTACACAATATTTTGCGATACTGGTAGAGCTTTGAGTTCAAGTTACAAGTTTCAATAATTTAATTTTGGTTGTAACGCGTCTTCTGATTGGCTGACAGTGTTTTGTCTATCAGCTCATAGACATAATTTTGTCATGTGACTATGACGTCATCAACGTTTTTCATGATTTACTCAGGTTTGAAATGGAATTTAGAATTTAATTTTAAGGAATGACTGTAATATTTTTTCTGTCTATTCGAAAAAAACATCAAATATATGGTGTAACACGCTACGCGTGTTTTTCAGTGTGCACCACATTGTCGATTTTATTTCTTCATAAACGTTAAAATGTTTGCCATATTCTCTAAATATCTGATCTAAGGATATATAATATTGTTCTGTGCGAGGGGAATTGTGAGATATTCTAGTTCCTCCCTGTCAATTAATACACGTGACAAAATTATAACATTAAACTTATCACCAATATCATTTGGCATTTGTCATCACTCGACCACACGTTTGACCATTTGTTAAAACTATCATACACTTGGTTTATTCCCCCTTTCATTTCATGCGTGAAATGAACATTGGAGTCAAATCTACATATGACCGGATGCACCAACGGACGTCGTTACGCCCAGTTAATATTTAGTAATAGCAGAAAGATATGATTTTGTTTTAATGTAAATTTTGACGTGAAATGTGTACATTGTGTTGCGTATTAAACACCTTTTTCTGCTAAACTCCCCATTATCTGTCGATCATATGTCTGTGGCAAATTTCCTTAAATCTATTTCTTTAACAAACATTGTAAATTTAACAAGAAGGAACATTGTTTATTTGTTCTATTGGTCTATAAGACTTATTAGTTTACTTTTCTCGCTTTAATTGGTTCAAACCATGTGGAACTAATTCAAAGGCATCCCATTAAAGAAGTGATTTTATAACGGATTGTTTACAGTTTCACTAATTACATTCTTTTTACAATTTAATCGTTATACGTTTATACAAACCCAAAGATCACAGTTCGCTTCACTATTTGTGTTTTTCTTCGTACTGAAGCATGCTTTCATTGGCAGAAAGTAATCTTCTTAATTACGTTTATAATTCTCAACTCATTACATAATGTAATTGAATAGATGTTTTTTCGTTCATTGCAATAGAAAAATAACCCTAAAACAATAAAACATGTTTATTCTTTAATGTCTGAACTTGCTATATTTCTTTCTCTATTTTGACTTCTGCAAATGTTTCCTTAATTCTGTAAATCAATCTTTATTACTGTTGAAGCGTTACAAGTCGTCAAGTAACTAATGACCATTGCCAAACATATAGAATGTCAAAGATTTATTATAACTTCTCATACGGTTGTTGTATCACTTGTCTGTATAGCAAGTGATCATCACTTACTTATGTTATTCTAATTAATAATAACTGTTTGTATGGAAGTTGAAAAAAGTGATACATGATGTTGGTCAGTGCGTAAATTTGTCGTTGCTTTGTAAAGTGTCGTCAAACAGAAAGTGACTGCACGGCATATTTGAAAATTGTTCACGCAGTACAAGTTATGTTCCTTTATACTACGAAAGTAACTGCCGGACGAAAAAAACGAACAAACCAAACGCAGTAAACAACCCATTACGCGATACGGGGCATAATCATAACTTTTATTGGTAGTTACATCACATAACATTTTTAAGTTATGCATAATACAAGTCTTGAAGAAAAGTTTTAAATGTGTATAAGAAAATTATGTGGCTTTTCACATTGTTTATATATATAAACTAAAAAATGTGTTCATTTACTAGTAATTACTTCTGTTATTAATATTGATGTTTATTTTTACCAAAACATTAATAATATTATGAAGAAAACAGGGAAATAAGGGAAATAAAGGATTTAAAGTTTCAGTTTCTTTACTAAAACATTTTTGTTGTCGTCTTAGTCAGATTTATCTGTATATTAGTTTGGTCCCACTCTAACAGTGCATTTATGTATCTGTGGGTTACTCATTTAATTTTGTTAATATAACGGAACTTGTAACAACTGCAAATTGAGAGGTTTGGTTGGCTATAAAACTAGGTGTAATCCACCATTTTCTTTGGGAAATGCTTGTACCGAGTCAGTATTTTTTTTCGTTGGTAGATATATAGTCGAGCATTTGATTTTAACAGTTTTTTGTGAACTTCAAATTCACTCGAGGTTCGTTGTTTTTGTAAATACTTTTTTTCCCCCGAATTTCTCTGACACTTTCACTTGATAATGTTTTCATATGACTGCGATCTTGTATTCTAACCTGTCATTGCACCATTATTTGGACCAACTAAGGATCTTGATGACCATACTTCTGTTTTTAGTCACAATGGCTTTAGAGTTCCAAGATGTGTCAGTCGGAGGGGTGGTACAATTTTAAAAAGTGATATTAGTGAATACTTTAAGACTTTGTGTGCTCATTTATAATATTTTTTTGAAAACCTAAAATAAGTCTTTAAAAAAAGTGGTGCATACCGGTAAAGGACCGATTCCACACAACCATTTTTTCCCAGTATGACAACCATTAATAATTGTGTTCGTTCCAAGACATCTCGTATAATTTAATAACTTGAAAAAGTGAATTTAGATAACTTTTTAAAAATAAAATGAAATATATATTTCATTTATATCTGATTTTAAAATCAACACTGAAATGAAAATAATTATTTACATTTAATCACTGGCAAATCGGTTTGTTTTCATTTGAAATCGAATAAATAGAAGTATTATTGTTTCCTTGCAGATTCTTTTATATATTTATTTAATTTAATAGTGTAAATAGATTAAAACATTAAATCCTTAATATACTGAAAACATCCTAAAGGTTGTATCAAGTATACTCTACCATTTCTTTACTTTTCGATTAAAATATTTCACATTAACGTGTTATATCAACACAAACAATAAATTTGTTAAAAGGTTTAAATAAGTTTTCTTCATTATTAAACATTGTAGTTTCCAAATATATTGTTGAGCATTAATCTGTAATCATTTCAGTTTATTTTAAAAGTTAAACGATTAGGAGAATAAAAAAACATTTGTACCAAAACAGGGTTGATCTTCACCTTCTATGATTGGTTAGTATAAACATTGTTAAAAGGGAATTTTTAATGGTCAATGAGTAAAATAAATAAGTTGACGATTGCAAAAATATCAATACGATTAACTGAATTATTGAAAAATAACACAAGAGATAATCTCCCCTTAGGTAACAGTAAATCTATTTAACTAGAATTAAGAACAACCAGTTAAATCGAAATTTTAGATACTTCTTTAAAACAAAAAATAATATTACGATTTGATGTTTTTTTTAATACGATAAAATTAATTTCAAAACCTCAAATGTTAAAACTTTTCAAGAATATATAGTATTATACTTAAATACGAGGCCCAATTTGCTCGCCCGCATGGGATATAAACGACGAATCAACTTTATATATTACCATGGAAGTATAATATTGACAGGAACTCCAACGAAAAATTAGTACATTTGCATCCCACTGATTTCTAATAACCATTCAACAAGAATGTCTAATGAAACGGCTATTAAATTTCAAACCATATTGAAAATTACGACTTAACTCGGCCAGGTCGAAGCTACCTAAGCTCAGTTAAAATGGGAGTGAAGTCATAATAAGCAAATATACAAAAAGCGCAAATGTCCTTTTCTAAAAGCGCAAATATCCTTATTTTTATAAACTGCAAATGTCCTATAAATTAAATGTTCATTAAAAATAACGCATACGTCCTATAAAGAAGCACTAGGTCTCTGGCCGTTATAATCGTCATGACTTTTTCAGATGGTAATACTAAAACAAGAATGTGTCCATAGTACACGGATGCCCCACTCCCATTATCATTTTCTATGTTCAGTGGACCGTGAAATTGGGATAAAAAATATAATTTGGCATTTAAATTAGAAAGATCATAACCTAAGGAACATGTGTACAAAGTTTCAAGTTGTTTGGACTTAAACTAAATCAAAAACTACCTTAACCAAAAACTTATTAACCTGAAACTTGCACTATCATTTTCTATGTTCAGTGGACCGTGAAATTGGGGTCAAAATTCTAACTTGGCAATTAAATTAGAAAGATCATGTCATAGGGAACATGTGTACTAAGTTGTAGTTGATTGGACTTCAACTCCATCAAAATCTACCTTGACCAAAAACGTTAACCTGAACGAACGGAAGGACGGACGGACGGACGGACGCACAGACCAGAAAACATAATGCCCCTCTACTATCGTAGGTGGGGCATACAAAATACAGGTTAAAAAGATTCTATAATTTAGTTATATATACTGACCCTTGACAGAAGTTATAAAGAAGATGATTATAAATAGTCCTTATTCATTTGATTATAGTAGAAAAAGTGATAGTTAATAACAATTTTATTGACTATCATGTATTGCTTTTTTGCATTCTGTTCGAAGTTTGTCAAAAACTGAGCTCGAATTCATAAATAACAGTATGAAAATCACGTTCTTGTTACAAATGCCAGATGGATATAAACTGTTATTTTGTCGTCACCGAACCCTTATATTAAATTTATTATTTTTTCTCTGGCGGTCCGAATATCGGCAATAATTTGAAACAATTTGCTGTTATAAATGAATTAATTGAAGAATGAATTGCTTCTGAAGGCGGTAATAGCAAACAATCTAATAATGTTAGCACTGAATTAAATGTTTTATTCTTTGTTGAGAGGTCCAATTAGAGACGTGCTGGCTATTTTTCTCTATAACTGCTCAAACCAACCAATGATACCATAAACTGCTATTTAATTTGTAGACAATCACCTACGGCTGAAGAAATCCCGGACATGACGGCAAATCTTTACCGATGACAGTGATTTCCATTTTAATTAAATTCTGATCACTTTAAATCGTTCTTATTGAATTACGCTCGTTTTAATCCCCCTCAATAAGGAAAATATTTTACTAAAGGAAATTGGATGATCATCATTAGTGGTTGAGACTATCGGCTTTTCAAAGAAAAGATAAATGATACAATGGAAAGAGATTTACGACTTAACTACTGGTAAATTATATAGAAGAGTCAACACCGAATGCAATCATGAAGTGATTCCGGTAAAACAACTGGTGTTAATGCATATCGGGAAATAATTATAACCCAATAACCAGATAATCCTTAATAATATCTAGTATTAAATGTAAAATAAGGCATCATTGTTATTTATTTCTAAAGCTGGGGTTTGACGACGATACATACTGTAATGCGAGGAATATAAGTATATGTAATAATTTACAAACAAAACCTTATATCCTGTCTCATTTTTATTATTTACATATTTATGCCCCTTCTGCCTTTTTCCAGACGATATTTTCATTTATAATATCAATGTTTGCATACTCTTAAATGAAAATAACATGTCACAGCTATAAGTTCATGTGTCGTTCACTTATTATATATTGAATTCAACCTGTTGGTGAAACTAAGTGCCGTTTGTTGCTTTTATACAAAAACGTCATGCTTGTAAGGGGTATTTTCACAAATATCTGCATCTGCAGGCAGCATTTGCAGCGTTTTTCCTCACACGAACGACTCTAGAAGTACTTTTATTATCAGACACTTAAGCCCGCACTATCAGGTTCCGCAGACTATTGGGTTGCCTAAATATAAAAAAAAAAGAAAATGTGGTATGATTGCCAATGAGACAACTCTCCACAAGGGACCAAAATGACACAGAAATTAACAACTATAGGTCACCGTACGGCCTTCAACAATGAGCAAAGCCCCTACCGCATAGTAAAAGCTATCATGGGAGACTTGGGGAAAATCTTGGATAGATTGGAATCCTTTCAATTGTTTTTCCAATGGTCACGAATGACACCAAAGCTGTTTTTGAGAGATTTGTGGTAGGTTATGGAGTCCTTTTATTTCTATTTTTAATTTATATTCTAAAATATTTCTCCTAGGAATTTATTCCACTTTCGGAAAACTTTTTCTGCATGATATTTCTGTGTTTGTATCCCCTTCTCGTCAAGCGGGTTTCAAGTTGACGTAGTTGGTTTTTTTTTGGTTATTTATGTGTTGGAACATATTCGCTTGACTCTTAGTGCCTGACTGTACTGGATGTTCTTAGTCAGATGTATGTTGTTGGCATGAGTGATGAAAGTATCTACATCCTCGTCACTTTTATTTTATTTCATATCCACATCATCTATATAAATCTAAACCAGGAAAGCGGTTTTTCTGTGGAAGATTCAATGAGTCTGAGAATGCAGATTCACGTAGTTTTGACCGTTTTGTGACCATATGCATTGTGTATAAGTTTCGTAACATTTGGTTGAGGCAAACTGAAGTTAGAGAACAGAAACAACAGATTTAGCCTTTTTCTACATGTTTCCTAAGGCTCCGTGTTGACATTTGTATCATTGGTACTCGTACCACATCTTAATTCTTACATCTAATAACTCATGAATAGTAAAAGTGACGCCACCCAATATCGAACTTGATAGATCTGTGTATTTGGGTAATAAGCATTGCGTATAAAGTTTATAACATTTGATTGAGGCAAACTTACTTAAGTGAACGGAACCGAAAAATTCAGCATTTTGTATGTTTATAAAGTTCATGATAACTCATGAACGGTAAAAGTGACGATACCAAATTTCAAATTTGATTTTGTGTTTTGTAGTAATAAACATTGTTTCAGGTTAGGGGAGGGTGGGGATCCTGCTAACATGTCTAACCCCGCCTTATTCTGTATGTGTGTGCCTGTCCCAAGTCAGGAGCCTGTAATTCAGTGGTTGTCGTTTGTTTATAAGTGTTACATATTTGTTGTTCGTTCTTTTTTGTTCAAAAATAAGCCTGTTAGTTTTCTTGTTTGAGTTTTACCAATTCAGGGGCAGCAACCCAACAACGGATTGTCTGATATATCCAAAAAATTCAGGGCAGAAATATCTTGACCTGTTGAACATTTTTATTCTTTCAGATTTGCTCTTAGTACTTCAGTTTCAGAAATATAAGCCATTAAACTGCATTTTACTCCTATGATATATTTTTGCCATGTTGGCCATGTTGGTTGGCAGGCTGAGTCATCGGATACATTTTTAAATAAGATACCCTTGTGATGGTAATGGTCAAGTTTGGTTAAACTTGCCTCGTAGTTTCAGAGGAGAATAATTTTGAAAAGGTTAACGAACGACGACGGACGACGGACGCCATGTGATGAGAAAAGCTAGAAAGGGAACACTTAATAATTGTAACAACTTGCGCGGCATTACACTTTTTTCCATCCCTTGTAAGATCATGGCAAACATTATTATTAAACGAATCTAAGACACTATTGATGACCTCCTCCGAAAAGAACAAGCAGGTTTTCGTCCAAGGAGAGGAAGCATCGACCATTTACATTAAGAAATGTAAGAGAACAGGGCACAGAATTGAAACGGCAGTTGTAGATAAATATTGTCGACTTCGAGAACGCGTTTGACAGCATCAACAGGGTTAACCTTTGGAAAATATTACGATCATATGGCATTCCACAACATCTTATAACCTCATAAAAGCATTCTACAACATTCCGGTGCAGGGTTGGGAACAATGATATATAGTTCAAAGAAAAAACAGGAGCAAGACAATGGTGTGCATTTTCTTACGAACTTATAATATTGTAAAGTGCTCAAGGCTCAAATCATCTCTTGGTTGGTTATATCTGAGACCTATAACAAAAGATTTGTATTGTATGTCTCTGGTTTTATTCAAGAATTAGTTTCTTTGTCAGTGCGCTGTTTGTATTCATGCATCATTTTCATGTAGGCATTGCATTTGTGGTTAAGTTTTACTGATGTAAGGACTTTCTTATAATCTTGGTGAGTCGTGGTGTAGACTAAGTGGTTAGCTCAACGGACTACTAACACATGCAAAGGTTCCTGGTTCGATTCCCGCTTCGAGGAGAACATTTCAGCGACTGAATTGTTGGCTCTCCCTTGACAACATTTGCGAGTATGGTTTTGAGAAACGATGATAGTCCATCGGAAAGGGACGATAGATGGCTGACCCGTTTTGAGAGAGAGTCATATCGCGTGCACGTTAAAAAAACACCCTTGTAAATTTCGAAAAAGAGCAGGCTTATGCAATTACAAGGCAGCATTCGCACCGGCAAAGTTGAGAGGGATTAATATAAGATGCAATAACTTGTTTCCCAACTCATTATAAATAAATAAGTTTAAACTATAATCTTGGAAAATATGATAAATTGTCTTTAAACATAAGATGCGACCTGAGTACAATGGAATTTAACCTGGTTGTGAGTATGGATGTTAATCATGTAATGTTTTAGCAAGGAATTATCTTTTTGTTTATGTATATATATATACATATATTATGTACAGTTAAAATCAATGAATTCCAAATTTGAGTTACAATTAAATTTTATTTTACAGCCAATAGTTTGGTACATGCCTTTATATCAAATACTACTTCATTACTTTAAGGAAATGTTGAAATACAATGCCTTTCAATGTTGGAAATATCTTCAAAAGTTTAACTTAATTCCTGTTTTTTTTTTAAATTTTTATCAGAATATTGGCAATTACTATTAATCTTATTCTCACCAACTATGGATATATCATGGAAAAATGTTATGACTATCATATGATATGTCATAGAATCTAAATTAAAGCTGTCATAAGATAGTCTTACATATAATGCTCTTATGACTGTTATAATAACATATTGTCTTCTATTTTAAATAATGAATAAAAAATGTAAAAAGAGAATAATTAAAAACCAATTCTTCAGAGAACAATTGAAGGTCTTTCCACCTCGATAATAAGGATGAAATTTAAAAAGCGATGTTAGAAAATGTCACTCCTTGTTGATGATATTTGGTACTTCAAAGTGATATAAAAAATAAGATTAATAGGTATATGCAGAAGACTTAATTGTTTTATAATGAACAAGAAAGAATTTTTAGCAAAGGTCAAAATCTAGAACGTCAAATTGACTTTTGACCTTGACCTCAATTACAAGGTCATAGGTCAATGATCTCAAATCAAAAGACCCCAGGTCAATCACTTGTATGTTTGTGGAGAAATACCCGGCGATTTCAAATACAAAAGAGGAGAAAACTCCTATAAGGGTTGACCAAAACACTTCGACTTAAATGGGTTGAAGTTGCGCCTTATCGTAAACAGTTATTTGGGAAACACATAATAACATTAACTGTTACGGTTTCTTTTGAATAAGGATAACAAGCAAAATTTAGAACATGACCTTGACCTTTGACTTTGACCTCAATTTCCGCCAAATGGACCAAGGACTCCATATCAAAAGACTTTAGGCCTCTACGACTTAAAATGTGTGAATTTATCCAACATATCACTTATCTTAAATTTTCAAAGGGATATAACTACCATAAGATGTCATCCGATCACTCCAGTCAAGCTAAACCAAATCATTCTTAAGAGTAGACGAACAAGTTGGTGAAAATAATTTGTTAAAATCTTTTACGGTTTTAGAAATATAGCGATAACAAGAAAAAGGGGACACGGGGAGATAACTCCAATTAGTGTTCGGTCACACAGGGTGACTTTTGAAACCCCCATTACTGTACAACATCATTGGCCAAAAATCTATTCGATATGTTGTAAAACAAAAAAGCATCTCAGACGGCAGAAGAAAAATAATAATCAGAAGAAAAACAAAAGGTCTTTCCGCGAAAAGTGGAAAGACCTAATAATCAGAAGAAAAACAAAAGGTCTTTCCACGAATCTCAATTTAACCTAATTAGTTTGGACATAATAATTATTTACATTCTTATTATTTTTTTCATTATAATCGGAGCATGAAATTATATATGAAAAGGAATTTAAATCTGAGTTAATAATTTGTTTCAATTTAGTTTGTATACTGGGGCCGTGTCAATGAAAGTATCCTAGGATATGTCCTTAGATATGTCTTAGGACATTATTTAGGATGGTCTTAGGACGTGTCTGAGACATGTCTTAGGATGTAAAACAAGGCTATCTTAGGACAGTCCTAACTACGATGGTCATAGGACCATCCTAACACATTAAATGTATCTGTTGAAAAAAATATGTAGAGATTTCAATTACATTTGTACCTATATTTGATTGTATTTCATTATATACGTATTTGACAGGGAAGATGACTCTTTTATGGAAGACAATTAACGCAAAATAAAATTTTCAACGTAATACTATAATAGCCATGTTATTATATTACATAAATGAATTTCGTCCGACAAAAATAAAAGCAAATCGTCACAAACTTTGTTAAATGCGATATTTGTCCTGCAATTTTAGTATATAAATTTTATCCTTAGGTCCACTTGATTTCATTGCAAAACTGTTGTAGATGATAGTATTTTAAGCTTTAAAAAGGGCAGCACGAATCATTTTACATGGTCGTAATACTATGACATCGTCAAATATACTTTTTGGAGAGTTACTTTTGATGCACATTTGATACAAATTTGTATATGGAAAAGTAATTTTAGTTAGTAATTTTTTTTTATAGCACATCACCAAATGACTGCAATATCTCAATGTATTCATATATGTGCATCAAGTTAGGGAAGACATCAAAAGTTCAATGTAGGATAACAAAAAACTTAATTCATATAGTTTTTTCACTGACCTCCCCCCCCCCCCCTACCCCCCTCAACTTAATTTTGGGAAAAAAATTATTGACCAATAAGGATATATATAAAATCCATGTCAATTAAACAAAACTTGCAGCAATTTTGACCCCACACCCCGCCCAAACTATTTGATTTAAGTCTTTTATCCTTCATTGGTTTTTTGATGTCCCTTATTTCTAGAAGGCACAAACACAGTTCTTGTAATATGATTATTAACATAAATTAGACCGTTAGTTTTCTCGTTTGAATTGTTTTACATTGTAATTCCGGGGCCTATTATAGCTGACTATGCGTTATGGGCTTTGCTGAGTGTTGAAGGCCGTACGTTGACCAATAGTTGTTAAGTTCTGTGTCATTTTGGTCCCTTGTGGACAGTTTTCTCATTTATAATCATACCACATATTCTACTTTTATAATTATTATTCCAAAAACTCATATGAATACTATAAACGCTCGTTGTTGAAATCTGGAAGTAGTTTGTGGATCAAATTTGCTCACAAATTGAAAAGTAACACAATTGTATCTTTAACAAATATTAAAAAATATTTTGTTTAATCAGTGTAATTTACAAACAGTATAAAAGTTTAATATAGTATTGGTATTTTTTTTATTTTTGAGTTTATGTCATATTTGTTGATTTTATTTCGTTCTAGGACATCGTAACTTTTAGGAATCCTAAGACACCTATTTATATATTCTTACTTTAGGACCAATTTTAGGACATATCTTATTTTAGGACACCTTCGTTAACCTGACTTAGGACTACGACGTGTCATAAGACCATCCTAAGACACGTCCTAGTCCTAGGACAGCTTCGTTGACACGGCCCCAGGTCCCCGAGTTATAAGCTAAGTAATATTTAAAAAAAAAATGCATTGCTTTCATAGTGATTAGAAGTTATTTATAATATTCTCATAATAAAGGTAACTGTGCCAATGTTACTGCGCCAGTACACTAAAATTATTTTAATCTTTTTTTGTTGGTTTTAAAATCATACTGTAAAGTCAGTTTTAATCACAAATTCTTTCAAGGTGGTAAATGTGCCTCGGGGCAGTTGTATCTCATCTATAGGAATTCTTTGTTTTGAACTGTAAATCCAATAACGATTATAACGCCAATCATCCTTCAAATAGACTGTCCTTATGCAAATTAAAAAGTAAGCTCCGCCTGATCAGTTGAAATAACATAGATAATAGGCATAAACAATAGGATTAACCGCTTACTGAGACCACGATTTAATTCATTCTTTACAGTTAAGAAACACCAAGTCCTACAAGTTCATTGGTCGAAAGCAATTTGCTATATTCTTCTATAAGTAAATGCAAATCCCTTTCTTCAGGATAAGTACTCGCTAACGCTCGTACTTAATCATGAAGAAAGGTATGATCATTCTCTTACATATATAAGATATGTAATATACAGAACAATTTTATTCGTGTGTAAATAGTGGTGACTTTAATACAGTACAATTCTATTTATACGTTTATAGTGTTGGTTATAATACAGAACAATTCTATTCATATCATAAAAGTGTTGGATGCAGTACATTTCGATTCGTATGTTTATAGTGTGTGTTTTCCACTGCGATCCATGCAAAACTTTAGTATTTTTTCATTATCGAAAGATCTGGCCATACATTTAGTTAGAGACATATAGTACATGTTATATATATGTCTCTTTTGTTGTTTAATAGTACTCGATAATGAGGGCAGAGGAAAGCTGTTGAATTTGCTATAAAAGATGGATAATCGAATTGATACAAACGGAATTGACTCGAAATGTAATATGTTGATTCATAGAGTTCAAACTCGGTAAATTCTTTTAAAGTTTAATTAATAACTTCATGAATGTTAGTCTTGAGTATATATATAATAATATATGGATTATTTGAAAAAATGCGTTATTGAAAAACTTAAACCAATCCGTGTTTCTAATAGATTGGATTTGAGTAGGCATTCATATTTCTCCGCGTTTGTTTCATAACGTTCTTTCTTCAAATTTTAGGTATTCTTGATTTGTTATTTAAGAAATGACTGTAATATTTTTTCTGTCTATTCGAAATAACATAAAAAATGTGCTGCACACTTTAAAATAACCCTCGTAAAGTCATTTCTTATAATTTAATTCTAAATGCCATTGTAGATCATTGTAAACCGGAGTAAACCATGAAAAAAAAAAACGTTGATGGCGTCACGGTCACATGACAAAAATTGTGTCTATGAGCTGGTAAACAAAACAACGTCAGCCCATTAGAAGACGCGTTACATCCAAAATTAAATTTTATTTCTCACGACTAAACCTTTTCATATCATTTATCTATCTTCATGAACATTTATTGATGAAATTAATATATAACAATCAATAAGGAATGTTATTTCGCACTCTTCCGATATCAGTTAAAAACATAAGTCATGTGGGTAGAAATGACTGTGGCAACACAGATGAACACCCGGAATACCCTCACAGTCATCCGCTGTAAAACGTAAGATTTTGATAGCATTCAAAACTGTGCACCTTATAATCAGCATGTCTTTATCAGATGAGAATACAAATACTAAAAATCCTGACTAAAAATGAGGCGTAGTTACTGTAATGCAGTCACACAACTGCATTGTATTCCGTTGCGGGTCACGTGGTCTAGTTATACCATAATTCAATATAAACAGAAATGATTACATTTTGTCTGTTGTTCTAAATAAAAAAAGATATCAATAATAACGTGTGTGCTTTTAGAAATAAAATTATAAAAATAGACAATCGAGCAGATCTGACTTATAAAAAAGGACAATCAAGCGGATCTGAATGTTATTTACGAAAACCCATCACGGTAATAAAAAGGTTGTATGGGTGTTTGCCGCCTATTTTGGATTGTACGATATAGCAGAACACAATTGGTAAAGATTTTTTATTCAGTCAATTAATTTCGATGCAGACGTGCAATTTGAATATGTATGTAAAATTGAGAATGGAAATGGGGAATGTGTCAAAGAGACAACAACCCGACCAAATAAAAAACAACAGCAGAGGGTCACCAACAGGTCTTCAATGTAGCGAGAAATTCCCGCACCCGGAGGCGTCCTTCAGCTGGCACCTAAACAAATATATACTAGTCCAGTGATAATGAACGCCATACTAATTTCCAAATTGTACACAAGAAACTAAAATTAAAATTATACAAGACTAACAAAGGCCAGAGGCTCCTGACTTGGGACAGGCGCAAAAATGCGGCGGGGTTAAACATGTTTGTGAGATCTAAACCCTCCCCCTATACCTCTAACCAATGTAGAAAAGTAAACGCATAACAATACGCACATTAAAATTCAGTTCAAGAGAAGTCCGAGTCTGATGTCAGAAGATGTAACCAAATTCTGTTATGTGTACGCCTCAAATATTTTTTGAACAAACAGATTCATTTTAAATTTTGGGCCAGGACGCAGTAAATAACGAATCACACTTAGATCATCATAAGACAACTGCGAGACGAGGTCTGATATATGTCCTTAGATAGTCATCAGAGGATCATAAGACCTGTCTTAAGATATATCTTATGACAGGTCTTAGTATAGCTGTGTGAAACCGGCCCATGTAGTATTATATTTCATTGTGGAATAAGTTTTTTGAAGATTGCTATTTCCTTTTCAATAACTTAAATCGACATACAATATTTGAAGTTGATTAGAGAATTTATTGCAGTAACATATGATAAATAACATAACACAAAGTTTAACATGAAATGTCATGTACTTTGACTGAAATATGGATAGTATATAGGATGATTCTGTCCTGAATATGCCGAATGTCGCAAAAGTCCGAGAGCACTAACAATGTTTGGATTAGGGAGATATGGGTGTAAACCCTGTCCGTAAAGCATATTTGAAGCATATGGTGAGGAAAAGCCTGACAAACTTCCAGCTGAAGGCGGGACTGTAGGACTGTTCACGTCCATTCCTGGATTTTGTTTCTTCCATTTTGTTCGTCTATTTTGAAACCAAATTTTTACTTGTGTTTCTGTCAGATTAAGCGACAATGCTAAATTAAGTCTTTCACAAACGGACAAGTATCTCGTCGTTTTGAATTTATTTTCTAGTGCAACAAGCTGTTCGTATGTAAATGCAGTTCTTGCTCGCCTTGGTTTACCAGATTTAAATGAATCTACTGATTGACACCTCTTTTCGTCCCCAGTTTCATCCATTTCAATTTCGTTAAAATCATGAATATGGTCCGTTTCTTCTAACGATGAATTATTATTATCAAGCTCATCATCCTCACATCTATCCAACTTCTTGCTAAGGTCCGTGGCACATTCGTCATCTCGTGGACCTGTAAAAAAAGATAAAATTGCTTATTTTTGTTTCAAATATTTTCCACGTATCTCAATTTTAGTATAACATATATAAATATACCACTCAAACAAGAAGGTGTCCATAGTACACGGATGTTCCACTCGCACTATCATTGTCTATGTTCAATGGACCGTGAAATTGAGATCAAAACTGTAATTTGGCATTGAAATTAGAAAGATCATAACCTAAGGAACATGTGTACAAAGTTTCAAGTTGATTGGACCTTAACTAAATCAAAAACTACCTTGATCAAGATTTATTAATAGCTCTAGAGTCAACGCGTCGTAATTTAAGATTTTCCAGTAAATTGTCCGAATTTAAAACATCAATTCAATTTAGTGTTTTATATTCTATAATACTAATGTTTATCGCAAAGTCCTCATGCTACATGTAGCACTATTAGTTGTAAAGTTAGAAATTTTAATGAACAGCAAAGATTTGTGCTTTCAGGACAGCCTTACGTTCGGCATCTGTAAATTTCTCATTTTCTTAATATTCACTCGTATATATATGCCCCACCCATACTGAAATAGCTTAACCCTTTTCCGGCGTTTTAGACCTTTACTTATCGAAAAGACACTTTCAAAGTTCAAATGAATACTGTATTCGCACCGATGGTTATGCACATGCCATGTTGTGTGCTCAAATGAAAGATAATTGGTCAAATATTTCAGAAAATTAAGTTTGAAGACAATTCGTTCTTTTTTGGTCACGTGGTATATTTCCAAAAGTATCGTGACTGTTGGAGAAAAAGTTAAAAAAATACGAAGTCCTTGGGCAAAAAGTCGTGCAGAGACATATTGTTGCGCCAATAGGGTAAGGTTTTGGTGGAAACACAATGTTTCGAGTCTGTTAAAAACACAAGTTAGCATATTGATCACAATACGCATGGGTCTCTTAGTATCTGATTGTTCATGTTATACACGTGCTCAATATCTCTACTTCTTTGTTGATTGTTTACTTTAAGGTGACAATTGGTAAGTACGGCTTCAAACCACGAAATTAGCAGCCATATTTTCACATCATAACAGACAGAGAGAAGGAAAAATGACGATTATAATATACGATATGTTTGCGTAAAAAAGGAAAAATCGAGCACAGAAGACTAAGTTGATGATAAATACATGCATTGGTTCAAAAATTGAATAAACATTATTTTTCACCAGTCACTCGTTTCATATGACTTTAATATCATGATCGCAAAGTTACGTTATCTTTTAAGAAATAATGTAACCCAAAACGAAAAAATCAACTATATTTACAACTGAATATAGTATCGCTAGGATTATAAATTAAATATGTTTTGAGTGAGTTGAATTCAAAGAGTAATGGTTTCATACATTAACGATTTCGAAGGCAAATCTCGTGTATCAATATATCTTTTTATATTATATACAGAGAACAATACGTGTGCCAAATAAGAGATCATAATTTAAGTTATTCTAAACAACAGATTCCAATGAATGAAGTAAACTTTCCAATATTGCAACCACTGGTGCTTAAAATACTGGTAAGGTTTGGAGTGCAAATTTAGCATTATAAAACTTATTCTATATAAGGACCATCTTATAAGACACATGAATTGCTGTAGTTAAGCTATGGTAAATTCCTATTTATGATATATCCATAAGGTTGGATAAACTGAAAACATGGTGATCGTATGCTTTCAAACGAAACAACTATCATCAAAAGACCCCCCCCCCCCCCCCCCCAAAAAAAAAAAAAAAAAAAAAAAAAAAAAAATGTTAACAATTGTACATATATTATATAGTTCGACATTCAAAGGTGACCAAACTTACACAGTGTATCTAATAAGATGTAAATGAGAGGCAATAGATACAACAAAGGTGTTCAAACTTGTTAATTGAAAAAAAACCCGGGCATATAACATGGCAAAAAAACGAAGAACGACCGAAAAACAAACAACAGTACACAAAACACCACAAGAAAACCCCTAACTAAATTCTTCGGCATAATAAAATTTAACGATGTCATATATACCTTGATAAAAACCTTATAGTTTTGTTTAGCCATGCAGATAATGCATCATTTATATTTCATATGTTTAATTATTTATCACATTCAATATGGAGTCTATACCGAGAGACACAAAGACACAATAGGAAAGTATGATCACATTAGATTTTATTTTATTTGTATTTCCTTTCCAGCTATATGACCGTAAATATATATATACAATGTTGTGTACAAGTTGTAATGTTGTACAAATTATAAATGTACAGATATTTTGTATACAAGTTATCATTGTTTTATGAACTGCTTAACACATATGATTCAAGCACACAGTCTTTTGTTTCGCATATTTTCACATCTAAATGATACAATCTAATCCTGAGCATTGAAACAAAATACATTATAAGACCACAAAAAGACTTTTTATGGATATGGATATGGTATAAGTACACATTCCCCATTTCCATTCTCAATTTTATCAGGAGAAAAATAAAATTTGAATTTAAACCATTCAGGTATCCTCATTTCCAGTTGGATGACAAGTAGTAGTGTAAATGTTAGGTTGACGTATATAAATTTGAATTTAAAACATTAAACTAGTATATTTTAGAAGATAAAACTGTATCACCTGGTGCAAGAAGGTATGTGTCAAAAACTTATAACTTGTACAAAAACTCTGTACAAATTACAATTTGTACAAACTTACATCTTGTATAACAACATATACAAGTCTAAATTGAAAAACAACGTTCAAACCTATGATTGCGTTTGATAAAAACCGCAGTTTTTATACGTGTGCATGTGAAGTATAGAAGTGTCTAAAAACAGCACAAGTAACATTTTCCAAAAGACCACAAAAGTGAAAAAAGTATATGTTTTTACAAAACGCATTTGACTAACAGGTCAAACAACTGATGTTCACCCCACTGACTACCATTGACGATTGTCAAATAAATTTATCACAAGATGTATAGAAATGGATCTCTTTGTATTAATATATATAGATTATAGTATGGTATTTGTTCATATCAGACCCCTTATCAGCCCTAGGTCATAATATCAGCCCGAGAGTAGACAGTTTCGAGGGATGGTTTTGACTATGGGTCTGATATTAAAAAATTACGTTTTTATTTTATTTTTTCCCGACTTTAACAAAATAAACATCAAAGACATAAAAGAAAAAAAACCAATAGACTTTAAAAAAAAAATGTATTAATGCAATTAATATTTTTTTAATCTATAGAGTATAACGAATACCATAGATAATGATATAGAGAGTATGATACACCCTTTGTCATAAGCAGGTTTATCAAACGTGTCTAAAAATACGATTTAGGTTTAGGACATCAATTTCGGTGTTATACTTTATACTTAATTTGATGCACTATTGGTTGTAAAATTGTCATTTGGATTTTTTTAACGGTAGGATTTATGCTTTCAGGAGTGCCTGCCTCTTGCTTGGCATCTGTCGAGTTAGGCTTCCTCATTTTGTTCATATTATATATTTGTATATTTTTTGTAAGGCTAGGACTTTTTTTTTGTTCATATATGTATTAATGGTAAATTTTTTGTAAAGTTATGATTCCCCCTTTTGTTCATACATTTACTCGTATATATTTTGTTAAGTTATGATTCCCCCTTTTGTTCATACATTTACTCTTATATATTTTGTTAAGTTAATATGATATCTCCTTTTGTTCCTACATTTACTCGTATATATTTTGTTAAGTTATGATTCCCCCTTTTCTTCGTACATTTACTCGTATATATTTTGTAAAGTTATGATATCTCCTTTTGTTCCTATATTTACTCTTTAATATATATTTTGTTAAGTTATGGTATCTCCTTTTGTTCGTACATTTACTCGTATATATTTTGTAAAGTTATGATATCTCCTTTTGTTCCTATATTTACTCTTTAATATATATTTTGTTAAGTTATGGTATCTCCTTTTGTTCATACATTTACTCGTATATATTTTGTTAAGTTATGATATCCGACTCCTTTTGTTCCTATATTTACTCTTATATATTTTGTTAAGTTATGCTATCTCCTTTTGTTCATACATTTACTCTTATATATTTTGTTAAGTTATGCTATCTCCTTTTGTTCATACATTTACTCTTATATATTTTGTTAAGTTATGATATCTCCTTTTGTTCCTATATTTACTGGTATATATATTTTGTTAAGTAATGATATCTTCTTTTGTTCCTATATATTTTACTCTTATATATTTTGTTAAGTTATGATTCCTCCTTTTTTCATTATTACTAGTGTAATTTTTGGTAGTACTAAAACAGTTTAACCACTCTGTATTAAGACACACCATAGATAAACAAGTCTTACTTACGTGATTACTATATAATTTATTATTTTGTATGCTATATTATGTTGCTCTTGTTGCACACAATTTGTGGCTGAGTGTATTATTTATAAACTTGTTGTTGTTTTTCTTTCCTTTTTAAATATGCATAAAATTGCATAGTAAATATATTTTACGTTCATACATGTAATTAAATAAATCTAAAGCCACAAAAAAAAAGAGTATAAAGCTACTAAAGGTTGCCGCGTTTGATAACCAATGCCATGCACTTTTCACTCATTTTAATTTTCCAGTTTTATAAACTACTTATTGACGGAACAGAAATGTTATTGAATTTCATTCATTTTTACATTTTTATAATTAATTACTTGCAATACTGTGACAACTAGGTCAATACCATGCCTCATTAACATTAATAATTTTACATAGTTTCTGGATAAAAAGTTTTGTTATCTCACGTTAGTCGCAGAGTTAGTCTGAATTTTCGAATTTTCTTTGATATATATAGTATCTCCATTTATATATAAAAAAAAAATAATAACGGAATAATTAAGAGCAGGTACAGTTATCTTCAACTTAATTATCACAATAGTTATTTTCAAATTAGTTAAAAAGGCTTCATAAAATATTTACGTTAAATATGTAATATGTTTTATGTCTTTAGCAATATCACAAAACGATTCACTCCAGATCTTTCATATAATTTATTAACCAATATTTGAGAGATATTTTTCAGTTAATTTGTTTTTAAATCGATAAATTTAAAATTATATATTTTCATATTTTGTTTTACAAATAATAATCATTTGGTTATATTTTGTGATTTCGGAATTTCTCATTTATACATTTGAAGCTTAGCTTCGTGTGAAATAGTGATAAATATAGAATTCTGGGGAATTCTTAGTAACAATTCACTTTTATTTTTATTCGTACGCTGCACATTGAGAAACAAATTTGAGGATAGAAAATAATGCATTTGAATACAACTTAAAAACAGCTGGTATTTCCATTTTAATTTTGTGTTGTTTATGGTTCATTGCATGTAGCAAAGTGTCAAATGTCATGGACACTTGTCTACATCAGTCAAGCTTGCATCAACTTAAACACTCCATTAAGTGCGACTTAGTAAATATTTAAGAATACAAATTCGTTTATTTTTTTCAGTTATAAATTGGTCGTGAAATGAATATGTAAACAGATACATATAATACAATGTATTATATGTCTCTGATGTAAATGTATATGTACATTTGTCGAATTACATTAAGTCGAAAATTTAAGTATCTTCAATTCTTTTGATGTGTTTTGTCATTTGATTTTGCCATTTGATTAGGGACTTTACGATTAAATTTTCAACGAAGTTCAGTATTTTTGTGATTTTACTTTTTTCATGACAAAATTATTTTTCGATGATTTAATACAATATCATATTTATCTTTAACAAAATCCATTTAATTAAAACTATTTTAATGCAACAAAAATACCGGTTTACTTATAATTGAATTGACACCATATGAAAACGAACAATTCATAAAATACCGAACACGTTTTCAATACTGCACTTGTAATTGTAATAAGTTTATTGCAAATCAGCATATAAAATAATGCTATAGCATCAACAACATATATAATAAAGTAAGCGACATAATATAAATGAGAACACTTGGACTGAGTAAATAAAAAGTAAATTAAGCTATGATTTTTTTTATCAATATTAATCTGTTTTTCTTCGTGGACATTATTACGTAAAGTTTTCTTTTCCGTTATAGACTGATAAAGGTTTCGGCAATTTACACATAGTTGGTAATCTTATTATCCAATTTCGATAACTGTATTATCTCTTTGTTGTTTATTTAGATAATTAATGAAATCACTTATCTAATTGCAAACATAATAAAACCTGGCTGGGAGGTGTCAAGTACCGAATCGACCTACTACTGTGCAGGGTTACAAGGATTTTATTTGGCCGTCTTGTTTTTGTGTCAGATTCATCGCATGATCCTTTAATAAATTCTATTCATGTAATGTGTGTTATAAACATTAAATTTTGTTCTCTTTATAAAATAGTGGTAATAATTATGTGTTGATAAATATTGATAAACCTCATGACGTGTAGACTGCCATCAAAATCTTTGCAAATAGATTGGTCTCTTTGGGTAAATTTTAGTTCTTCGTTGTAAATAGGCATAACACAATGTGTGTTTTCTAAGGGTGAATCTGATCCCAAACTTCTTATTTTAATGTCCAGCAACCAAAGAAACAAAAATTCATATTTTGTTATCGCTGTTCATTTACATGAAAAATTCATATGAAATATTTTTAAAAGTATTTTTATAAAACATGTAAAATGAAATATTTCACTGCTTCCTACAGATGGTTTCACGAATATCCGAAAACTTGTCTTAATTTAGGACATATGCATGTCTTATGATCCTTTTATGACTATCTCAGGACATTTCTAAGACCTCGTCTCGAAGCTGTCGTATGACGATCTTAGCAAAGATATCACAAAGCTGTCGCAAGTTCTTTTCATTTTCAAATGGAATTATAAAAAAATTGGATTTGCGGAAAAAAATCATGTAAATGTAGTATTTTCCCCATATATTAATAAACGTATTTATTAATATACTTAGTTAATTAAAAAAATATTTAAGTGTAAACTTTATAAATAATCTATAATAAATAATACACCAATATACATATGAAACTTAAAATAAAAAAAAAATGAGAAAAAAGAATAAAACGATGACATTATTTTTTGTACCAGATTTGGATTTAATTTGTCACTGTATCTGTCATAATAGGGTAGAGGATAAAATCGTGGTGTCTTGATATCAATTAATCGAATGTTCTTTGTTGACAAATCATGATAATAATTAACCTATACAGATAATATTGGAGTTATGTAAAAAAAAAAAAAAATGAGTTTAATTTATACTAATTAACTTATGACTATCGAAAGACCATCATAAGACACCTTTCGTGTAGTCCTAACTTAATGACGAAAGCCACTTAGAACAAAGGTATGTCGTAAGACCATCCTAGGCCAGCTTCGTAAAACTGACCCCTGAATGTCATCTTTCCCAAAACAATTTCCTAGGCCCCTTTGAAAAGAACATTGTGGGTTGAAAATTTTCTGATTTCATGCTAAAAGTCATTCTGCACAATATAGTTACAAAGGTGTTTTGGACCATATTCCTGGTCAACAGAAATTTCTGCATATATAACTTAATGCGTCTAAAACTTGGGTGGTTCTTTACACTATTAAACTAGTTAAATTTGTAAATAGAAAACAAGATAATAATCATCAATTCATTATGTAATGTATTCTTTTTAATAAGAATATACCTGTTTAACGTATCTATATATTTAAATATAAATATAAAAGACAGCGAGAGAAAACTATCTAGAAGTCATCATAAGATTTCAAACAATACCATTTATGTGTTAAAATAGAATTTATAGGCCAAAACTACTTCAAATTCATTATTGTCCAAATTTCTCGAGCTATACGTATTATTTTTATACTGTACTAATGCTGTTGTGGTTGTCAACAATTATAGAATATGAATTACATTAATCGACATATTGAATATGATATAATTTCTTTTCAATACCTGAAATATGATGGTCATCTGAATCGGTTTTTAGTCTTTGCCACTGACTGTCATTCCACCTTTTCCATAAAACCTTATTAGAATGGTTAGTTCCTGTAAATTTTCCAGGGTCTAGAATGTCCATAACAGAAAATGATGTGGTGTTTACACGGTTTAGCTCATCCTGTTCGTTCTCAAGATCTTCCCTGTCTGGCAGTCTCTGATGTTTATTTTGAACTGTTTGTTTTTCTATTAGTTTTCTTTTTGTTTCTCCAGAACTAGATTTTTGACTGTCGATTCCAGTATTGTCCGTATTGGAAGCAGAAATCACCACACTTCCCGAAGATAAAGGACTCCCATTATCATTTTCCATATTTCTTAACTCATGAAAGTGATGTTATTGTACTGAAAACCTAACTTAAAGTGCGAAATGATAATAAGACCTCATAACATGGTCTGTTGGATATTACTGATGAAAATCTCCTTTAACACGTCCGCTGATTGGCTCGTAATCGAATTTTTATTTAGCAAAACGCCGTATTCAATTCCTAAGATATGACATGCGCAGTTCATCATTTTTATCGGATGCATGTTCGCAAAGAAAGTTTATTAAGAAGATTTGATGACGGGATCAATTTCACAAATTACACGGGATTTTTTTGAATTAAATGCTGAGCTAATTGTTCAAGTACAATGTTAAATTATAACCTCATTATCATGTTCATTAACCGAAGAAATTGAAATGTTCGGCCATTATTAACCGTCTACATTTTTATTCATGATGCGATGTCAATCGAACTACCTAAATTTGAAAGGTTTGTTTATTGAATATAAAATCAAAATTTACTCCCAGAAATACAAAATTACAAATGTTATATAAAAGAAATTATAACGGTTAAAGTGCCGGTACTTTTTAAACGTTCATGCATTTTAGAGGTGAATTAGTTATAATTTTAAATATTTTTTTACGATATAAACATATAAATTCACAAGTTTATATTGATTTTTTTTTGGGGGGGGGGATAAATATTAAAATTATCGTTTAAGAATTATAATGACTAAAGAACAACTCAATACATGTCCAATTCAATTAATAAAGGAAACACGTTATTAATATTCCAACTTGTGGTATATATTAATAAGTATTGTATAAAAATAATTTTGCGTCATTTCATTTATCAAATTGATAATTAGGAGATAAATATTTCTGATCAGTTACAAGATTTAAAGTAAAAGAATGAAGTGAGAGAAAAACATTATGCAAACGCAGTATTTGAGTATATAATTAAGCATATATATATTTTTTTTTATATATAATACATTTTGCTTAAATTTGTTTCAAACGAGAACAACACCGGTATCATTTATGGTATTTTAAATTCTTTTCTAAAATTTACAACCTAACAGTTTTATTTTGTTCTATTTGTGCGGTTTTTTTTTGTTTTTTTTTTAAAGAAATCAATTGTGTATTTCTGAACAATTTTTCAAATAATTTGACGACTGCAATCTATAGCTATAAGATATTGTTTAGACGTGATATTGAGTATTTTTACCAAAAAAATATGAGAAAATTTGTTGACCAAAATCTTTCAAGTACTATCAACTTAATATATTATTTTTTTAACGATTCCCGTCGATAAAAATGTTATAAAACATTTGTTATTCGCAATATTGCCAGCAATTATGATATTTCATTTGCACTTGTATTTAAGAAAAGAATATCGGCCACAAGGTTACATTTACAAAAATAAAACAAGGTAACTTGTATGATAAAAGTTTAAACTAACCACTACGTGAGTATATATAAGTTTGGTTTAGTCAAGTTTTGTGCACTTCCTCCTTTTTGGCCTTGCAGCCGGTTCTTTTTTTAATACATCTTGTATATACGTCACTGCAATTTATTCAGTTTTAAATTGTGCAATGTAAATAATTTCGAGGTGACAGCAATGCTATAATTCTGTTTTTTAAAACAACACATGTAGATTATCTTGAGTACGAATGGAGAATAGAGACAACTCTAAGTCTCTTAGAGATGCAAAGACAAACCACGGTTTCATCAGATTGGGAAAAACATATAGACATCCTATTTTCACTTTTCCTTGGTGTCGAGAGGTAACATGCAATACTGGCGAGATTATAGTAAATAATATTAACTGAATATTAAATATGTATAACTATAACTGACGCAAAGGAAATATGGTTTGTAGAGCAACTGAAATAATCGTTTTTGCACGCAAATTAAATATCAATTTGCGAAAATGCAAAGCGTCATACAATCAATGATAATTTTTCGATTTTATATTACATGATGTATATTCAAAATGGTTCAAAATCTTTTTTTATCAATTACAAACTTGATTATTCAATTCCAGATAATATGTTTCAGTACTTTTCTTATTTGGAAAAGTGAAAGAAAAAACAAAATACGGGACCAAGTGGCCACAAATTGACATAGTCGAAAAAAATTCAGGAAAGTCCAACACAGTTGATGTTATCAATAACTACAATATAAGTCTTATAGTTATACATCAATAAAAACTGTTTATAGTATATGTCAGTGAGATACAAACATACTCCTGAAATCTACATTATCTTCAATTAGAACATTTCTAATTGCTCAAATAACCATTGGAAATTTGTCAATATTGACATACGTTTTGTGACGTATTAAATATCAGAGCAGACTCTTTGAGAGAGTAATTAAGCAGACATCGAGAATGTATCAGAAGCTGATTATAAATACAGAATACGCCGTGATTCTTTGAAAATTAGCGCTTGAGACTTAATGATTATTAAGATTGCACATGTGTAAACGTTGGTGAATATGATATGGTTGTAGATAATGTTATTTTAACAGAATCGCGAGAAGAAAATTTAACCTGTTAACCGCTATAGAAAACACCGTGTTTATTCCATCAAGCAAATGGGCATTTATGAAAATAAAAGTATTATTAAGTAATTAACCAGGCAAATTGAAACGGATTTGATATTAAATAGACCATTTAATACGAAATCTTTATTTCGTTTTAGTATGAACTGAACACATGACCATGCACATTATACATTATTAAGACACCGGTACCATCGTCCACAATTTAAGCAATATACGCACGCTTCAATTGAAGAAAAACACGGATTTGGCATATTTTTTTTTTATAAATTTTTCTTCATTGAAGAACAACAGTTTTGCCAAATCGGTTTTCGTTAGATGATTTATTACAAGTTCATTGTAAATCTCTGACAGTAAAACTATTATTTAAAAGCTTGGAAAATAAGATGACCTATATTGTTCTCATATTATTGTAAACTCTGTTACAACTGTATGATCTTTCTTTGCCATAGTATGTATGCATATAAAGATTATTCACATGTTTAAAAAAAAAACAAAAAATATTTTTTTTTATTTTTTTAAATAATTCTGTTTCACTGCTAATCCATTAACAAAAAGGTAAAGCAAAAGCAAGCGTTCGATAACAGTCCAATCAGGAATTTTATCAGCAACGTTAAATACTCAAAGATGTGCGGTCATTCCTATATCGCCCCGTGTATCAAACAACCAACAGGAAGAACTCTAAAGTTGCTTTTTTATGTATTTTGATAGCCGAGATCGACACAAACACGCACAGAATCACACGATACTTACATTTTTACATTTATTAAAAATACGGAGTGGCTATTTGTCCGGCTAGCCGGACGAATAGTGCCAGGGCTATTTGTCCGGCCATTGTAATGCGCATGTCATATAATGTGCGTTCGGAAGTGCGTGTAACATTAACTTCAGTAGCACCAAGGGGGCGCGTGTAATCTGATCACTGATTTTCAATTTTAAAATCATGGCTGAAATATTTGTGATAAATTTTGCAGTTTTCGGAATTTGACAATGGAACACGATATTTATGAGCTTCCAAGAATGATATAATCTTATGAAAGGGACTCTAAAAAATTGAAATCACAAGGAAAATAGGAAATAAAAGATAATTATATATAATTGATCGGAGAATTAGTTTTACAAAATTATTTGATTCGCTACAGCTGTGTATAGGTGGAAAAGATGCTCAAAGCAAGTGTAGTTGAAAAAGGCCTTTACAATTGAAGGTCTAACTGAATGAAATTTAGCTTAGTTATAATCCAAAAATTAGTCTTGCAAGACAAGAAAAGAAAAGGAGTACAATGTGACACCCGATCCCCTCACTCAAAATATGGATAACTTTATGTCAAGGGGTCTATAATTCTCTTTGACAGCTACAGACATAATAATTTTGTACCCTTTTCAGCTAGACAAAATCCTTTACGTTAACTTAAAATGCACGAGTCAAACACTACCCAAGTTTGTTTTACAAGTAAATTCTTCTCTCTTCTTATATAAAAAAATATGGGATACATATGATTTTATTCTAATTATTCGTTATCCACATTGGACTATATACTAGTATGAAGAAAACAATTTCAATTACCAGTAACAAGATTAGGCCCTAACACTAAAGATTTCAAACATGTGCTACCCCCTGGTGATGCTAAAGATAATATTACACGCACACACAAATATTATAGTGACATGCGCATTGTATTGGCCGGACAAATAGTCCTGGTACTATTCGTCCGGCTAGCCGGACAAATAGCAACTGCCATAAATGCCTTAAAAATAACAATTACTTTTTAAAAGAATAAATATACATAACAAGTCTAAATTGAAAACAACGTTCAAACCTATGATTGCGTTGGATAAAAACCTTTTTTTTTATACGTGTGCATGTAAAACAACTTTCGTTGTAGAGAGGTACATGTATAAATACAGCACAAACAACATTTTTCAAAATATCAAAAGACTGAAAAAATATATTTTAACAAAACGCATTTGACTAACAGTTCGAACACCTGGGGTGGTGTTCTCGAAGCTGTCTTAGGATAAGGACGTGTCCTAAGACCATCTTATGACTAGTCTTTTGTCCTAAGTCGTGTTCTCGAAGAACTCCTAACTTAGGATATATCACATTTTTCGTCCAAACTTTAGGACACCTAATTAGGTGTCTTAAGATCATTATATCTTCATCCTAACTTTGTGCATGCTTTTTCTCATTTTTTTACGTGAAGATGAACGCGAAAAGAAACGAACCATCAGTTATTAACTCGTATAAAGAAATTGTGCATGACTTTAGACTTTGAACTTCGTGTTTTTACGATACGATGACACTACGAATTTAATATTCTCATTTCAAAACAAATTGTTTTACAGTTTATATCAAAATTCTATTTGATATTATTTTATAATTACATTTGAAATCATGCATTTAATAATATACACGTAATTACAAAATTTGATAAACAATTTTATTAATTGGTTTCGTCTCTAATAAATGTTTTATCAAACAATTACTTTAACTATTTAGACTTTCGCACATAGGATATGTTTAGGACGTCCTAACATATAAGATGCGTTTGAGATAGCTTCGAGACGCAACTTAAGAGTGTTCTAAGTCGATCCTAAGTCCATCCTAAAATCGGTCTTATCTATGACTTAGGACGAATCTTAGGATACTTTCGAGAACACCACCCCTGATGTTTATCTGACTGCCAATACTAGTATACAAATTTAAATGTTACAACATCACCAAAAAGAACGTAAGCGTATCAGCGCCACACACAAAAGGTAGTAAAATCATTAACAAATATCAAATATTTCGGATAACTGATATCCTTCATAAGTACAACTATTCTTATCTTGACATGTATTAGTCGAACTTATAGATAATAATCTTGATCATAAGATTATTCAAATTATTATGAATCAATACGCTGGTATTTTTTTCAATATTTGTGTTTGTGAGGAGGAATACATTCCCTAAAACTTGGAGAGTCCTGTGGCCGAATGCATAAAACATCTTAACTTAGGTGTTCCTTAAACTTAGATTTCTCTAAGAATTTACTTAGTTAGGTAAATTTATTAAGTCTTATGCATAAACTTACTTAATCAGTTAATAAAATTAAGAATGGAAATTGGGAATGTGTCAAAGAACACGTGAAACAACTCGACCATAGAGCAGACAAGAGCCGAAGGCCACCAATGGGTCTCCACTGCAGCGAGAAACTCCAGCACCGGAGGCGTCCTTCAGCTGGCCCCTCAACAAATATGTATACTTGTTCAGTGATAATGGACGCCATACTAAACTCTGAATTATGCACAAGAAACTAAAATTAAGTCTTCATTTAACTAAGGAATACTTAAATCGGAACCTTTCTCTAATTACTGTATGATATTTATTAGCTCATCACATGCACTCATCCGTGTAAAAGTGTGTTATATTGAAACCGGAATGTAAAACAAGTCAATAGTACGTAACATAGTACAATGTTGAAACAGATGAAAAATTGGAACATAAGACATAAGGTAGATGTTTTAATGGATGAGCAAAGGAAGAAACAAATACTTGTAAACCAAACCTTTCCCCTTCTTATAATCTTTTATTCATCTTCCATGGATGTATTATTTTCTGGAGACAACAAAAGGTTTTAAACTCTAACAAAACATAATAAAGGCTTCATTGACGTAGCACCAGTGTAGTAAGCATGTGCTAACAAATAATTTTATAAAAAACTTTTTCAATAAGAATTTTAC
This sequence comes from Mytilus edulis, assembly GCF_963676685.1. Lineage (NCBI taxonomy): Eukaryota > Metazoa > Mollusca > Bivalvia > Mytilida > Mytilidae > Mytilus > Mytilus edulis. The sequence continues at coordinate 50,627,568 of NC_092347.1, forward strand.
TAACCATTCAGCTTTTTATGGGCTGCCGTCCACCCCTTCCAGATAATTTGCTTACATTTTCTTTTTGGGATTTAAAAAATGTATTTCGATTTAAAATAAACATTTTCATCAGTTCCCTTTTATAACAAAAAAAAGGTGGTGGGGCCAAGGAACAATTTTCCACGAATCCATATAAAGGTCCTACAATCTTTACTAAAACACTGTATTACGGTAAGGTATTAACATATGTACGTATTTTGTAATATTTTCGTAACAGCAATAGACATACATCACTAAATATATAAGAAAAATGAAAAATAATTTAACACGATTTAGGTATCCTAAATACATTATATAAACTTCGAAATCCCTAGGGTATATCAGTGGAATGATATCCCTTCCCCCTATTACACACACGCACACACACAGAAAACAGTGTTTTGCATACTCGAAATTCCTCATCTCTTCCTTCCTTTCATTCCGTTTAGGAAGTACACAATTAATTAATTGCTTTGTATGTTAAATTCTTCCATTTCAAGTAAGTACACTCCTTTTGTTTTAAGTTCAAAAAAAATGACAATCATTGCATGTCGAAGCAACTCTTTATGGTGTCTTGTACTGAAAAATCAACATACCTTTAATGGCATATAAGAAAGAACTGGCTCCCGGAACTTCGGTTGTACCAAAACAGGTACTTCAGATCTGATAAACAGACAAAATGTACCCTCTTTTTAAAATTTGATGCAGTTTTTTTAATATTTAAAATTAAAAGTCAAAATGTGTCAATGCTCTTCAACTTTGTGCTTTATATGGTCTTTTAAACATCTTTTGATTCGAGCGTCACTGATGAGTCTTTTGTAGACTAAACGCGCGTCTGGAGTAGGTGTAAACTGTTGGTCCTGGTATCTATGATGAGTTTATCTTCATTGATCACCAGTCCTTCCGCTTTCATTTGATACCAAAAATAACTTATGTTCTACATATTTTGAAAGTTACACTCATGCATAGGAACTATTTTGTGTTAAATGTGTACTTCTTTCTGGTGGAATGTGCTTTCTGGCCCGGCCCAAATAAGTGGTGTTACACCTTCAAACTAACGGTTACAATTGATACCACGCGATGTTTTTTTTAACAACGCAACGTTCAAAGTTATTTGTGTAAATATGCACGTATAGAGTAAATAAAAGAAAAATAGTGGCATGAATAACATGCTTGTGTGTAAAAACTGAGTACTTTTATGTATACACAATACCGAGATTGGGAAATAAGGGTATAATGAAAAATTTTTAATTTCATTTTTCTCAAAATATTTCATAAGCAAGTATGTCGGCCATTGACAAACCCTCTTTGTGGCCTATTATAGACATGTTTGTATAAGAGATAAGATATATTAAGATAAGACATGTTTTATTTTCAATAGTGGACCCATTATAGGCATAATCAGTACACTGCTCCCATTCTTGTAAAAACAATTCTTTATAAACTTACTATTTCCTTTTAGTAAGTTTTGGTTGTTCATTATATAAAAAGTGCAATCTTAAATACTCTATAAAATGATACTATTTTCATAATTTATGTACTGTTGCGTAGGGGACATTTGTGCACTACGAGACTGCTTCTAAACGCACATCTTATTGCATTTTAATGTTTCCTATAGATATTCCAGGTTGTTTTACTTTATATGCTTGAAAGATCCCATTTTTTTCTGAATAGGAGAACCCTTTTTTATCAATAAATATTAGACTGTATACTTCACATATGGAGGTACAATTCATGTTACGTAGTGGACATTTTGATGAGTTTCGTAGTTGACAAAACAGTTTCATAGTGGACAAAAATTTTTTTAATTGACATCAACCCTATTCTATGTTGATAAAAACATACTGAAAATTACATGAAACTAACCCTTGTTATCTGTTTTGCACGAATTTAATTAAAAAAACGACTGTATGGTAGACGTAGTGTCCACTACGAAACGTTTTTGTCCCATACTTGTTTCGTGGGTAACCGTTTCATCAATGCACGTACTAAGCTGTACACTGATATTTTTTTCCTATTTTTAAAACCAGATACTGAAGGAGATTTGACCCGTTTCGTAGTGGACATATACAAAAATACGTTATCACTCTGGTCCATTTGATGTGCTTAATTTTTTTTGCCAACAATTTAATTCCCGTTATAAAAGCATCACTTTTTTGTAAGACCCTAATGTTTATACCTCTTGCAAACATTGATTTAAAAAAAACTGTCGATTAGCAAAATTTAATGACTTCGTTTCGTTGTAGAAATTTTGTTAGGAGTGTCAGGGACACACCTTCTAAAATTAAAAATTCTTTGTAAAAAGCTGTTTTTTTAAAATATGTTGGCTCTAAACATACTTTTGAATAGTTAAAGAATTTATATTAAGTAAAAATAACATTTATTTCTACCTTTTTTAACAACATTTTAGAGTATGAATGTTGAACAGTTGGTCTAGGGACATGCCATTTTGGTTGTTTTGGACCATTCAGGAGTCAATATCTTATCAATCCCTCTAAACATAGTGTTTCTTTGCTTAAAAATGTTAAATTTAATTCAATGTTCTGACTGCACAAAAAAATTACTTGTAAAGATCAAACACATTTTTTCAAAAAGTGGCTGGGACAGGAAATCACGTTTTTATTGAAAAACGCCAATATACATAATAACAAGGAACATAAGCTCTAAAAGGCTCTTTAAACCAACTGATATTAACAAACCAAACATACATGTAATAACATCAGATACATATACAACACAAACATACAGACAGACAGACAGCAAATATTATGTGTTAAAACATAGATAGAACATGCCAAGATAAAAGCTTAGCAAGATATCATTAATAGTTATCAAAGGTACCAGGATTATAATTCAGTACGCCAAACTCGCGTATCGTCTACATAAGACTCATCAGTGACGCTCAGTATCGTTATATAACCAAACAAGTACATAGTTGAAGAGCATGGAGGACCAAAAATCTAAAACAGTTGTGCCAAATACGATTAAGGTAATCTATTCCTGGGATAAGAATTCCTTAGTTTTTCGAAAAATTCAAAATTTGGTAACAGGAAATTTATAAAAATGACCATATAATTGATATTCATGGCAAAACCGAAGTGCTGACTACTGGGCAGGTGATACGCCAATGTCAAAAAAATCAGCACATAGTAGAACATAATGCAAGTTGCAAGTCGTCATTTGAGATAACCTAGGCACTTCCAAGCCAGTTTATGTGGATGAGTGGTCTATAGCGCTGGACATAGGTAGTGTTGTCTCTATATCCCAATAGAATAAGTTAGAATTCCGGCTAGGGAAGAAAAAACATTTTTTCCGCATATTTGCATATTGAACATTGTTGTGCTGAGATTTAGTTATTATATATATGTATGTATATATAAAGTCGGGTTGTCTCTTTGACACATTCCCCATTTTCAGTCGCAATCAGTTTATATTATCAAATGCATAGACAATCAACCTAGCATAGTTAGAGAAGATTTACTTATTGGCTTCCTTCTCAACAGTAGACCAAATAATTATTACGTTTAGAAGCTATTTTATAGAAGGAAATCGTAAAAAAATTGCCTTTAAATCAGTCATAATTATTGACTGATTTAAAGGGTCTGGAACATGTATCTTTTATTGAAATGAAGGTTGATTTCAGAATGACCCCAGAGTCCTGTTATCTTTGGATAACAAATATTTTCATCAGCATGAACTGCCCGATGTCAAATTGCGACTTCACTTCTGAAATCGTGTATGTTTAAGAAATAATTGATACTTTATAGTAGTTTTAACATGGGTAGGCATTATATTTGTGATTATGTTTGCCCGAGTGATAGTGAGGGCTAAAATAACACGAATATAAGGCCTACCCATGTTAAAACTACTAAAAAGTGTAGTTTGCATCAATTATTTCGATTCTGATTAGAACAATTAAGGTAATTTCTAAGTCCGATGTGTATAAGTGTAAAGGGTAGTGTACGCTCTTCCATGAACCTCCCTTTTTATTTGTAAACAGGCAAACGACTGGCAATGTGATTTTTCAGACGAAGGGGGTTTGAACAGTCAACATGAACGGTTGTCGTATTTAAGTCAAATATGCTAATTTCGAATTGCAACACATGACAGCCATACTAAATGAATTAGTACTAATATGTGCATCATTTTAGAGTTTTGGAGTGTTTTAAGTTAATGAAATACAAATGTATATTAAATGCATGTCAATTTGATAAAATTCATTATTCTGCAGTAGTCAATATACGCATGTGCAAACAAATTTTATTGGATTTAGAGCATGGGTTTATTCACAAAGTAAAAGAAGCACGTCATATTTAGAATCATAAATAACACCTTGTCTTAGAAACTCAAGATCAAGATAATGCCTAGTACCTTCTTTTTGTGTGTACTTTATCTATTTTTTTTATGTAGATATCGGATATCTGGTTTAAGTATACTATGATGTCAATCAATTTCAGTGCAGCCAATAAACGGTCTATTCGTTGTAACATATACTTTCTTCATGTCTCATCATAATCGATTTAATGCAATCATTTGATGCTCCGGATTAATTTCAAAATTGTCAAAAAATTCGAAAAAATTTTCAGTTTCACTTTGTTTCACCAAATACAACTACGGTAATTTATTCCTGGGATAAGAAAATCCTTTGTTAATTGACTTATTAAGGCAATGCTTATACTTTTTTTTCGGAATAACAACAGAATAACTGCCTATATGCAAAATGTAAACGTGTGTAACATGTAATCAGGCAGGGGGCGACTTGTTATTTTCATCCTTGGGTTCATACCAGTTTCCTGTGATTTGAAGAGCAATGCAAATGTTCTATAGTCAACAGTTTACACTATACTACCAAATGCACATCAGTTGGGCTTGTTGAATTGTAACTGAAAATCGAAAAAATAATTCATTTATCTGAAATATTACTGATTGAATTCTTTCAAAATAAGTGAACGTTTGTATACACTACCAATAATTTACCCACGTTTTTGGTACATTTCTACTCTCTTATATATCAGAACTGCTAGGAAAGACTTAAAACTTATAATGTTATACTTTCTATGAATTCAGTACTGATTTCGTCATGTTTCAGTACATGTTTTTTTCATAAAAAAAAATGTATAAACAAAAATACGCACTCGACATCAGAGATTCATACATTGGTTCGAGGCTGAAATTTTACAATACCAATGTGTATAAAAGCGCATTTGCTATTGCTTAAAACATGTTGCCATTAATGCTTTCATATGCTAATATGTTAGGTAGTGTATTATGATCTATTATAATTAACACTTAACAATGTCTCATTTTTTTTTAATCATAACTGAAATTTCTTTTATTTATCATAACCATTGGCATTGTTTTAATGTAATAATTTTTATTTTCATATATATATATATGCAGTTTGCGACAAAAATCTAAATCCTTTTCTAGCCCCTTGATTATCTTATGACCCTTTAAGATTCATAAATAAAACAATCAAAGAAACACTTAATTTTGCTTGTATCATGTTTTATTGCTCTCCCCCTTTGCCATCTTTTCTTTGGAATGCTTCCTAGAATGTCAGTTTCCTGGCTCTTTTCCTCATTTCAGTCCCGCATATGATTTGTCTTGCTACATGTAGAGTGGTAACTCCAGAGGAAACTTTAGTTCTTATATGAGATCATTATACGCATCCATCGAAAAGCACATGAAATCGACGAAATAAGTTCATAAATTTACCTAAAAATCAACAAATTTTATATTTTCACTCCATAGATTTTTCTTAAAAAAACATATGTGGTTAAAACATGAATTTCTGTTTTAATGATATAAAAAACACATATGGTCACCGACTCAGTCTTTGGTGTATAAACAAATCCTTTAACAAGTCTGAAGTTCAAAACGTAAAAAATCGACGGTTTTAAAAGGTCTATAACGCAATGACGTTACGATTATTTCGACGTTTTTGTGTATTTTTTCACCAAGTACACCAAACTCCGTACAGTGATCGTTTCCGTTCCGGAACTATTTCTCTACTCCATCATTAGTGTAGAGTAGTATGCGGACCCGTATGCAGATCGGATCTGGAACTGCCGGGGAGTTTGCAAGTACACCACTTTGCTTGATGTATACCGTAAAAACGAAGTCGTTGACCCAATGATTATTTTATATCATTAAAACGGGAATTGTTGTATCATCAAAAAAAGTTATCAAAGGTACCAGGATTATAATTTAGTACGCAAGACGCGCGTTTCGTCTACATAAGACTCATCAGTGACGCTCATATCAAAATATTTATAAAGCAAAACAAGAACAAAGTTGAAGAGCATTGAGGATAAAAAATGATTCCAAAAAGTTGTGCCAAATACGGCTAAGGTAATTCATGCCTAGGATAGGAAAATCCTTATTTTTTCGAAAAATTCAAAGTTTTGTAAACAGTGAATTTATAAAAATTACCACATTATTGATATTCATGTCAACACTGGAGTGGTGACTACTGGGCTGGTGATACCCTCGGGGACGAAACGTCCACCAGAAGTGGCATCGACCCAGTGGTGTAAACATTATCAAAGGTACCAGGATTATAATTTAGTACGCCAGACCCGCGCTATCAACATATAGCTTTTTAAGAAAATTCTATGAAGTACAAATTTGAAATTTAATGATCTATAGACGAATTTTATTACGTTTTTCGCCGATTTCCCTGTTTGGGCATTTGTAACGAAGCAACTGTCTTATCATGTCTATATCCTTACAACAGGTTCCCTTTCCAACCATTTTGATCTGCATCATCTGCCGTCTTCGGTATAGTGACAATTTAACGAAGACTTTGGAAGTTTTTTTTTACGACCTTGACTGGCTATAAAGCCCTTGCACGTTCGGCCCTGCATGGTTTACGCCTTTTTGGGCATTTGAATTATTTAATTTTTACCATATGAAACTATTAGAAATAAAAAGTAAACACGTGTAAAAATTTGAATAATTTTGATAGAATAATTAAATAAATAAATGAACTAGTGAATAGAAAAAAATAAAAAATAAAAAATATGAAAATGATTTGTTTTTATTGAAAACCAAGAGAAATGAAAATAAAATATATACTTAAAAATAAATAATTAAATACAATGGAGCCACCAAAGTAAGCAGCGTCGTCCTTGTACACCAACAGCCAAGTAAACAGTTGATAAATTTTATATGCCAAATTGTGCATGTGAATTTAGTTGCCAAATATTCTGTATAAACCGAAATAGGCCTTAATTTGTGTATGTGAGTCTTGCAAAAATAATAAGTAAACTGAGGTTTTGTATATACAAACAAAAAGATAAGTAAATAAAAGAAAATAAAATAAATTAAAAACTAAAGGGTATATGTATAATGTTGACTATTTTGTGCTAGCCTACCCTAGTTTTAGGACTTTATAGTGCTAGTACACTGGAACGCTATCCACAGGAAGACAACACCCCACGCTAATTAAAACTGGATCAGCACAAACAAGATCATTTTTTAAGTCTTATACCATAGATTTGACATGCGGTTTAATAACAATAAAAATTTATATACTTAAAGGGGCACTACCTGTCAAATTCATGGTCACCGATTTGACTCAAATTCTCATATTTGATTTATAATGTAAAACATTTATCCAAACTATCAAAAGTCTAAATTAAACAGTTTACAAACCATGGGGTAGATAATATATAGGTTCGTTTCGTGTGTATTTAGTCCAGACGCTATCTAATTAACTAACGATTTGACCTCAGATGACCATATAAGCGATGTAAACATAAATAAAGACGTGAATAGATTAAACCAACACGTGCAATTGGATTTTTATAGGTCTGTTTGATTTTATTGTATAGATTAAAAATAGATGTTTCTCATTGTTTTTAACCGTATAAGAATAATTGTATGTGCATCGAATTAGTAATCAAATGATTTACCGTAGTTTCACTTTCATTGTTGACATTCTTTTTCTTTAAATAACCAATACACGTACAATGCATGCGTTGTTAATTTCTAGCTAGGGATTAAATTGAAGTTCACATGAATACGGATTGAAAGAGGTCGACTCATTCACTTGCAAGTGAATAACTAATCATCAATGTTTCTTAGCGTAATTTGAAAAAAACGAACCTTTTTGGCTGCAAAAAGCGAATTGTTATTTCACTATTTCACTTTCATTATTGATTGAACAGAAAAAAAACCTTTAGATTTTTTATATATCTCGTAGCTTGTGCCCCTTTAAGGTAAAAAATGTAGACACAAAAATAATTTAGGTGCTGCGAATTTTGAAAAAAGCCAAACGTTATCGCGAGTTACTGTTTAGTTAGCATATTTTCAGTAGTTTAATTGATTTAGCACAACATATATTTTAACTGTTTTTTTTTTGTTTTTTTTTCTTCAAATTATCTATTTATGGTAATCAATTTCGGCTTGAAGAGCCTGCTGTACTGCCGGTTACATCTCGACTCCATTTCGGAGTCACTGCCCCGGATAACTCTTGCAGCCTAGTTGGTCTCCTTTTGTCCTGGTATTCTTGTAGAAGTTCTTCTAATTCTTCTTTCTTCTTTAAGTACAGAAAACCAACAACATTTTAAAGATTACTTTCCGGCGCATGCCTGAGTGAGGTTGCTTTTAAAGTTAATTTCAATCTTTCTTTTAGTTTTAACGTTTGAATTGCAAAGAGTCTTATTTGGCTGTGTTTAAGGTAGTCAGGTAAGTCATTCATGTAAATAAGGGAGAGTATTGGTCCTAGAACAGTGCCCTAAGGAATGCTTGATGTTACTGGACTGTTTGAGTAATGTTAGATAAAAATGATTGAATCAAATTTGTTGCCTGATCTGAGATGCCGTAGTCTTTTTATTTGTAAAGTAAGCCTTTGTGTGGCACTCTGTCGAATGCTTTGGCAAAATCCATGATTAGTAAGTCTGTTGTATATTTTTTTTATCATCGTTTTAAGTTAGTTGGTGGATAAGAGATATTACTTGAATTGCATGAACTTTTTGTTCTAAATCTGTGTTGTAATTCATATAGTATTTTATTTGATTCGAGGTATTTCACCATGTTGCTAGTTAGTATATGTTCAAGTAATTTACATGAGATACAGGTAAGTGAAATTGGTCTTTAATTACCAGGATGATGCTTGTCTCCTCTTTTATATACTGGTGTAACGTTTGCATGGTTTCAGTCTAATGGTACTTTGCATGTTTCTACAGATTTGTCGAAAATGATAGTAAGTATGTCTGAGGTTATTTCGATGTTTTCTTTCAGTATTTTGCCAGCAATAGTATCTGGTTCTGTAGCTTTATTTGTGTTTATATTTTTTATGAGTTTGTATACAACTTCTCGACTGATGTTAATTTATCCATTTACGGTGTGTACTAGATTCTTTCGTTGGTATTTTTGTATTAGTTTCTGATGTGAAAGCAGATTAAAATTGCTTGTCTAATATGTTGTTTTTTTCAGAGTTTTTTTTTTATGAAGGATGCCTTCGCTTCTTCAATATGCAATGCTGGTGTTTTCCTTTCTTTGGCTTTTTATATAGGAATACAGCGTTTTTGGGTTGTTTGTTGAAGCATTGATGGTCTTGTTCTTTAATATCGATGTCAAAGATCATATTTTCAATGAATGCCCAGTATGCTTTTCTCATCTCTTTTTGAAGTTTGGCCTTTATCTAAACATTTCGTCTTTGTTCAACATCTGCAAAAGTAACTAGCTACAATTATCATAGGTTTGACCAATGAGCGGTGTTTATGCATGCTCTGGAAATGATAATCACTACGTTTTTTTCAATGAAAATATATGTTCCATCGAGGACGATGACAGCTTGTCTATGATCAGTAGTGAACGCTTGTTTTGTTACTGGTATTGTATGGCTTAATACAAAATCTTCATAACTTTTATTCTGAAACACAAGTGTGTGTGGAACGAAGTTTTCCATTGAAGTTCTTCTTGCAGCATGGATAATTGATTTTTTTTCTTAGCAAACATTTCCCCGAGGGTATCACAAGCCCAGTAGTCAGCACTTTTTGTGCTGACATGAATTGTAATTGATATGGTTATATTTATAAATTATTTACTGTTAACACATTTTTGAATTTTTTGAAATACTAAGGCTTTTCTACCTCAGGCATAGATTACCTTAGCTGTATTTGGCAAAACTTTTAGGAATTTTGGTTCTCAATGCTCTTCAACTTCGTACTTTATTTGGCCTTTTTTTTTTTTTTTTTTTTTTTTTTAAACTTTTTTGGATTCGAGCGTCACTGATGAGTCTTTTGTAGACGAAACGCGCGTCTGGCGTATATACTAAATTTAGTCCTGGTATCTTTGATGAGTTTATAAACTTATATTGATGGTGAACTTGTTACATATATTGGTAAAAAGCTGATGTGCAATTACGTTATATTTATAACAAACCAAGCTTTATTTGTAGTGAAAGTTATTTACATTATCAGTACATTTAGCACATAACAGTTTTATATTTGACAAATCCGAGAGGTAGACATACAGCGACACTTAACCGTTTCGTGTTAAGATTCCGTGTAAATTAAGCTATAAAATTACACTATGCGTTAAATTACACATTTTCTGATAAATCAGTAAAACTTGTGTTATGCTACTATTTGTCATCTCAGGTTCCTCTTAGACTGGAAGTCAACACCCACGATGATATAAAACTGACATAAATTTTCACTCCCGCGTGTGCTGTCTCTGTTCGGTGTTGAATGTTGCAACAATATAAATTCCATATCGATGTAGTCATTTAAACGAAACCACGATGACCACCACCGAATAACTCAATATAAAAACAATACAGAATTTCTTTATACCAGATTTAGCAAATGGCAGGTGAGGAGATTTACCTGCTTGAAATAAACAAAAGATGTATTTTATGATCAAATAATTGCCTGAAGTTTGGTGATATGTAAACTAGTCCGATAGTAAATTTCAAATTCTCAACATCATTTCTTACTTTTTTTGACGAAGGTTGGCTGACGTCACAAGTAGGACAGACTGTGTCACATTTTAATAATAAAAAAAACTATGAAAAGGGCACGTTTTTGAACTTTGCACGTTAGCGCACTACTGTTTCGAAAAACAAGCTAACATGACAAATCAGAAGAAGAAAATCTGAAATTATGCACCAAGTAAATAAAATTAATAAGAAATTAAATTACTATAATCCTTTAAGTAAATTACATGCATACATGTAGAATTAATTATCAATGTTATAGTATCGACATAGATGTTGTTGTAGTATCGACATAGATGTGTTTCATAATAATACATGACATCAGAATAACATATTATTTAACTTTTTCGAAGGTAACACGTTTGATGGGTATTGCAAAACCTAATAAATAACTGGTACATAATGACCTTGATATTCGGCCTAATAAATAGCATTTTTTTAAAGATATACAGACATTTGAAAATACATTGTATTATATATAAATAGAGTATCCAAAATATTTTGTCGATAAAATCCAGCAACGTTTGCAGGTTATGTTTCGTCTAAGATTTCCAGGATTCGACATTTTCTTGTAAACACTTCCCATTGTACGTCTCAATAGCCGATAATTATTCAGATGATACAAGAACCATGAGTTTAAAGGCATTCGATACAGTTTTGATTCCATGATGATTGTTTAACGAAAGTCTGCATACAAGCTACTATACATATCGGTTTTTTTTTTAACATTTCTATCCTTTTAGGTAGACACTTACTTACTTACTGCCCGGTATGCCATCGGATAGACACAACACTTGTTTTTTTGTTTTTTTTTCAAAAGATAAACACAATCGGATTTATGTACTAAAACATTATTAAAATTTTCTATTGACTCAAGCTAGCGAACAATTTAGCAACACCCTACGTCACCAGTGCTTGAACAGAACATTCAGTGTTTTGTTGCGACTGTCATATATACGTGAGATGTTTAGCTAGCTATAAAACCTAGTTTAATCCACCATTTTCTACAATGTCTGTACGTAAGCTATATCTGACACAATGTTGTATGTGTTTGAGCTTTTGATTTTGCCATTTAATAAGATACTTTCCGTTAAAAATTTAAAAATTTTCTTGGAGTTCGGTATTTTTGTTATTTCCTTTTAGCATGTCAACGCAGAATATCATAGGCATATCACACGAAACGAACATCGTCATCCAGTAGCCTTTCGGTCGAAATTTGGTTCACGCTAGTTATGAATACAATCCACTGTGTTCGTCCTCCATGATTTACCAAAAGCATAGAACAATACTCCCGGTTATATTTTCGCAAACTGATTTAAGGAATGTATGGTGGCGAGCTACCCACTTTGTATCTACGGGATTTATTGTACAAATGCTTGCCCACTATAGAAAAGGTATAAAGCATCCGTTTTGCATATTTGTATGGAATGGGATGAACTGTACTCAGTTAACAATAGTCTTATTGGCCTTTTCAAATAACACATACACGAAATTGCAAATTTAAACATAAACATGGTCTGATTTTAAATATTGAATACAAAACTATGTAGTATATAGCACATTCTTTTACAGTCCGGTATGCGGTTTAAATAGAATATGAAAATAACTCTTGTGAGAAGGTAGAAAAGTGAAATACACTTTCTATAAGTTTGCCAAGATGTCACAAAAGTTATTTTCCGTCAAAACATTATGAATATTTGTATTCACATTGATCCATTTTAAATATAACGGGATGCGACTGTCATACAAGTAAGAGGTTTAGCGCTATAAAACCAGGTTCAATCCACCATTTTCTACATTTTAAAATGCCTGTACCAAATCAGGAATATGACAGTTGTTGTCCATTCGATTGATGTGTTTAATCATTTGATATTGCCATTCAATTAGGGACTTTCCGTTTTGAATTTTCTTCAGAGTTCAGTAATTTTTACTTTTTTCATATTGTGCAACTGTTAACAATGCAACTTGCTAATAATCGTTTTTCAAAGGACACAAAAGCCAGTTGTTACGTCAATTAGGGATTGTCCTTGTCCTTCTTTTTTTTGCCCGACATAGAAAAAATCTGTGAAATATTTTAAATAATGAGACAATAGACCATTCTTTATTAATAAACCTCATACACATAGGTGTACAAGAGGACATCATATATATAGGTATACACATTTTTATACTCAATACATTCGCACTGAACATAATAATGCTACATACATGGTAAAAAATTCAGCAAAACGTCAATTTACAAACTACCATAACATTCAACTAAAAAAAAAGACAACGTAAATCATAAGTATCGTGTTAGTATTTTTAAAAATATTGCTAAGATTTTGTAAAGCTGTTTCAATATGTATCCGTTGGATTTGCAGTATAATATTGTGGTATATATTTATTTTTTAGCAGTTTTATTTCCTGTTTTTGACATATGAATAGATAAGGAAATTCATCTTCTATTCCATTACCACAGAGATGACAAATTCGCTCATTTTTTGATAATCCAGACTATCTTGCCGTTTCTACAGGAAATTTTAAATATTGAACATCTGAATTTTGCTATTTAATTCCTGTCACACAGCTTAAACTTTATTAAATAGGTTTCCAAACAAATTCCCTCTTTGTAAAATGATTAAAATGCATCTCTTGAAGAGTTATTCATTTGGGTAAACCTGGTAAAATTGGTCTTTCAGTTTTTGTGAAATAATGTTCTTTAAACCAAGTTTATCCGAGGGAGGTTGATTTTGCCAAATAAAACCAAATCCATTTCGTTAAATATGGATTAAACGTACGTAATTCATTTTAATTTTGTGGGGTTTTGAAAATGTAATTTGAGTCAGAATTAATTTATACATAATGGAAGATAAGTTGTTATTCTCCAATAATAAACTATTTCAAAACAAGACCATTTTACGTTTAACCATAGTTTCCAAAGGGAATCTTCCGAGTTCCCCATACACAATATCATTTGGTGTATTGCTTCTTAATTTCAAAAAGTGTTTGCAAAATTGAAGGTGTATTTTCTCAATGTTATCTTTACCATCAAATCCCCATACCACTGAAGCATATAATAAAACAGGACTAACCAATGAGTCAAAAAGTTTTAGCTGCAAATCGACGGGAATACATTTATTTTCGGTAGAGAGCATACAAAGACTTCTGTGCCTGATCAAGAAGTGTTTTTTCGTGCAGTACAAACGCTACCGTTGTAATTGAAAAATGTACACCAAGGTCACATTAGCAATCAACTATTTTAAATTTTTTTCCATGTATCATAAAATTCTAATTTGTGTTTACTAAAAATCACTGCTTTGGTTTTGCTTGTGTTAATCTTTATTTTCCATTTTTTAAATATTCTTCAAAACATACAAGGTTTTCTTTGTAATCCTGTAATGAATTATCAATCGGGTTGGAATTTTGGGTCCTCAATGCTCTTCAACTTTGTACTTGTTTGGCTTTATAATTATTTTTATCTGAGCGTCACTGATGAGTCTTATGTAGACGAAACCCGTGTCTGGCGTATTAAATTATAATCCTGGTACCTTTGATAACTATATTAAGTTCATTCCCGAAGTGGCAAACCAAAATTTGACATTGATTAACGCACCGAACACACCCGTCCTATATATGTAACATCACATGACATTTTAGTGATTAAAACTATTACTAGCATTAAAAAATATATTTGCATGTTTGATATGTGTTTTTACTTAAATAAATACAATTTGTCTGACAGTCATATTTGCTGTATCATTTAAAATGGTTTGTTACACATTGTGTTTCCCGTTAGTAATGCAGTAACCCGGATTTGTTGACCATTGTCAAGTTGAGTTCTTGGGGTAGCATAGTTCTATAATCTAAGACCTCGAAGGTCCATATTGATTATATTCAAAGTTTTTATCGGACTTTTTTCTATCAATGTTGAACCTCGAACATGTATAGTACTTATATCAAAAATATCCAATCAAAAACATTTAATGTAAATGATATGAACCCTCGAAGTCTTTGAAGTTCAATATTGATAGCAAAAAGAAATCCTATCAAAAATGTTATCACAAAGATATGTCTCTTCTTTTGGTAATTTTGATAATGCAAATGTTGAAATTAAAATAGCAATACTTTAACATATAAATTATACAAATATTCAAAGTGTCCAAAATGTGTCCTGACTGAAGCTATATGGCTGAACAATCCCGATGGAAATGAGATGTGACAATGCTAATACAACAGCATACCAAATACCATTGACTTATAAAATGTTATTTAAACAAACTTAAACACAAACATTAACTTTTAAACTATGTAAAAGTTTCAAAGACAATGAAGCATGATGAATATGGTCTATTTGGTATCCATGGAAACGATTCTTGCAAATGCCAATGAAGTTGTATATAGTTGACTTAACATTGGCATATATAGATATAACGGAATATGTGGTATAAGTGCCAATGAGATAACTCTCCATCCAAGTCACAATTTATAAAAGTAAACCATTACAGGTCAAAGTACGGTCTTCAACACAGAGTCTTGGATGACACTAAACAGCAAGCTATAAAGGGCCCCAAAAATAACTAGTGTAAAACTTTTCAAACGGATAAATCAACGGTCAAACCTATATAAAAAACGACAAAGCAAAACACTGATAAACCACATCAACAAACGACAACTACTGACAACAGATTCATATTAAACTGATCTAATCACAAACTAATACGTGTAAACTAAGCAAAAGTTTCAGTCAATAGACCTAATAATCTCTATGGAAATGAGATATGCCAATGCTTATACAACTGTATACCAAATATCATTGACCTACCACTAGTGGTTCCCCATATACTTACCTAATCACAAACTACTACATGTAAACTAAGAAAAGTTTCAAAGTCAATAGACAATGAATGAGAGGGCAGGGCAAAATTATCTCAATTGAAATAAGATGAGCCAATGCTTATACAACTGCGTTTTAAATATCATTGACCTACCACTTGTGGTTTACCATAAACTGCTCCTAACCACAAACTAATACATTGTTGATGCCGTTGCCGCCGGAAACGGGTGTCCTAACATTGACTTTTTTTTTACTCCATCCAAGCGAGACAAAAATGGCGAATTTATTTTCAGGAAAGCCACAATGTAAGAGACAAAAACAGACACTTGTCATCTATGTGTAAACATCGGACAACATAACATTGAAATACATGATATGTACACCAGTTATTTTTTAAGTTATGGAGGAACATATTATTGAGTCGCCAACTAATCCCACCAAAGTTTTTCTTTGCGATTAGCATTGACAGTGTCCCTCTTGCCCACTTGTTTCTTTATTATTATAAGGCTGACTTCATACAGGAACTTCTCAGGAAGAAAGATAAGAAGTAAGCGATATCCTGTAACTTTCCGCTATATAGATGATGTTCATTCACTAAACAATTCAAAATTTGGTGACTATGTGGAACGCATCTATCCAATTGAACTACCGATAAAGGATACTACAGATACAGTTAAGTTGGCCTCATATCTTGACTTACATCTAGAAATTGACAATGAGGGTCGGTTGAAAACAAAACTTTACGACAAAAGAGCTTTCCAATTGTTAACGTTCCATTTCTAAGTAGCAACATTCCAGCAGTACCTGCATACGGGGTATATATCTCCCAATTGATACGATATTCCCGTGCTTGCATTTCCTATCATGATTTTCTTGATAGAGGGTTGCTGCTCACAAGGAAGCTATTAAACCAAAAGTTCCAAATGGTGAAGTTGAAATCATCCCTTCGTAAATTTTACGGACGCCATCACGAGTTGGTTGAACGTTATATCAAATGATATCGGATATGTTCTTTACGTCGTAACTACAATCCCCTTCCCTTTCATGAATGTGACCTACCGAATAAGACTATTTACCGGATTTGTTATTACATGAGCAGCACGACGGGTGCCACATGTGGAGCAGGATCTGCTTACACTTCCGGAGCAAATGAGATCACCCCTAGTTTTTGGTTGGGTTCGTGTTGTTTATTCTTAAGTTTTCTATGTTTTGTCATTTGAACTATTGTTTGTCTGTTTGTGTTTTCATTTTTAGCCATGGCGTTGTCAGTTTATTTTCGATTTATAAGTTTGACTGTCCCTCTGGTATCTTTCGTCCCTCTTTTATCATGTTTTGGAAAATATCGACAATTTGCTTGACATTGACAAATCAAAAATTTAAGTCACATTGTAACTGTTGAGGATGCTAAAACCTTTGACATATTTTGTAAGTTGCAAAATAGATATACTGAAGAGCTTTCTAGGGTGTTACCATTTCCGGTGGACTTGCATATTTTGAAGAATGTGCAACCGGTTTTATTTTAAATTTATTTTAATGCTGGTTTAAAAAAGCAAAAATGAAGCACAAAGTTCTTGAACACAGCTTCAATTAATTTTTTTTAGTTCAGATGAGCAAGTAATTCAGTTCTTAGAACAAAACGCGAAATACTTAGAATTTATACCCCAAACTTAGCTGTATTTTTGAGTCATTTGACGACACAAAGCGCGTTTGGTGTACACAATTTTAAAGCGTGGTAATATCTATGATGAGTTTTTTAGCCAACCATTTGTCTAAGTAACTGCTGGATTGCCTTGTCAAAGAGACAACAGAAAACATTTAGGCATCAAATGAGTCTTCGCCGCAGCGAGATAATCGCACACCAGAGGCAAATCACAAAATACTGCTTTCAACAATGAACAAAACCCATACCGCATAGTAGACGTATCTGTAATAGACGAAATTATCGATCCTCACTTTTTCATCAACTTCGTGATTCATTCGGGCCTATTAAACTTTTTTTTGTTTCGAGCGTCATTGATGAGTCCTTCGAAGACGAAACGCACGTCTGACGCACACAATTTTAAGTCGGGTATCTATGGTGACTGTATTTACTAGATAGAAAAACATTGTCAACAGCTAAACTAATTAATAATGCAAGATCTTAAAAAAAAAGCAACAAATATGAGGAAACTTTCAATAAACTCCTTACCCGAGTTATTGCCCTGAAATGAAGATTCTTTGCTATTTAGTATGTATGCCTTTTATCTTGATAATTTCCACCGTGTAGAACGCAACACGCGGGGTGTCGGCTATGTTTGACACGGGGTGGCAATTTCGAAGCGAAGAAAAACTGTCAAAGTAAGTTCAAGTATCAAAATGTCTTTATTTAGAATTCTTAGTACCATATAATGTACTGCACGGAAGAAACTGAAACACAATCTATTTCCTGCAAGCAAAATCAGTCGTTTTAGTGCTCTGTTTTCCCAAACACCTCTCCCTAGTTTTCCGTGTTGCAGATTTTGAGGCTTCATATGCAAATTTCTGGATAAAAATCTACTTTAGACGACTCCCCTCTGCGTCATTTATATAGAATTGAATTCCTATTATGGAATTTAACCAAATACCAGCTTCATACTTAAAATTAATTGGTTTTAAAACTAGTTTTTCATCGAAATATAAAGTGTCGCTTGGGGTGTCAGATTTTGCATCTCAAGGGGTAGAGGCTTCCAATAAAAAACGAATAGATTTGCATATGAATCATGTAAATCGGTCTTTTGTCTGATCCTTTTTAATTCAAACACAAACACTATATTATGATAACATATTAAAAACTAAAAAGTACTTCATTTTGTGTGTTTTTAGTCATATAAGACATGTGCTTTTGATTTCATAAATAGTAAAAGATGAGTCAAAATATTTTTTTACCGCTGGAAAATGATTTCTTTTCCTTTTCAGTTACTATCACGGTCAGAAAAAAGTCACGAAGCCACCAACAGTCAAAGTTCATCCTCAGGCTCCTCTCGAAAGCGCACGTGCACACTGCAAAAAGCTTTCACTCCAAAACGAATACCGTTACTCTTGTCAATAAAACACTCACCGTCATCTTTATTATCAAATGGCAATAAGCTTCAAGGAGACATGAAAAGGATGACACTCCTATTCTTAACTATTTCAAAACAGCGATTCAAAATCTGGGGAAAAATCAATTTGGCTGCTGATTTCCTAACTTTTATCCAAATGGTAAATTTACTAGGTGGAGCAAAAAGTATTGAACACAATACAGAAAGCTTATGTGAGCGCAGAATGGCCGATCCAAGACGAAGAAATAAGTTTTGCAGTCAAAAGATACTATCAGACTTTATCGCCATGTACCTTGATACTTAGTATCCTAACGTCTGTCCTCTGTTTGAGATATCTTGGTTCTAACATCGAAACATTTCATCATGTTCCAAGAGGCTGACATGGTTTCTTTGATACAAGATGTCTACTGTGCTTTCATTAACATAATGTGATTTTGTTCCAAAAATGTCATGAGCACTAGAAAGAACTATTTGATACAAGAAAGGCAATTTCCACCAAGTTCCGTTAGCTGAAACAATGAAACACTGATCACAAACACAAATCTCAATTGATGCCAATTGTCACCCGCCATTCCTTCAAACTTTTAAAGACCAAATTTTTGGCGGATGGCGAGCTCTTTATGGTCTTTCAACCGTAGACCTAAATCTTTAAACGCCTCATGTGCTCTTTTACAAAGAAAAAGTTCCAAAAACTTGTCTATACCCAATAATTGTTTGCTTTGTATTCATTTGGTCTTCTAGTAGTGTTTTTCCTTCCTTGAACTTTTTCCATCTTCAAAACCGTCAGCACATAACATAAACTCATAATTTTGTTGATTACCTAACATATTCAATACAGGATAAAGAATGCGTGGAGAACGTTAGAACCAAGATATCTAAAGCAGAGGTCACACTTTGAAATATCAAGGTCCATGGCGATGAGGTAATTCTTTGGGATATCAATGTCTATTGCGATAAGGTATGATAGTATCTTTTGATTTGGAACTGCATTATTAATTCCTGCATCTTGGGGATCGCCCATTCCGCGCTCACACAAGTGTTCGGTAAAGTATCCAATAATTTTTGGTCTACCCATAAAATATAAACAATTAACGTGAAAAAGTCTGTAGCCAGTTTTCCATAACCTCCTTAGTTGTTTCTCGATACCATAGTTCCGATGTTATTCTTTTTGACATAAATCTGACCGTCCCAAAGAAAAGTCGAAAAGAAATATTGTCGAAAAGATGTTTATTTGCTTTTATCATTCGGATAAAAGATAGAAAATCAACAGCCATATATATAAAGTTTTTTAAGATTTTGAATCGCTTTTTAATATTGTTGAGAATAGGGTGTCATCGGCTTCAGGTCTCCTTCAAGCAGTATTGTCATTTGATGAAAAAGATGCCGGTGAGTTTTTCATTTGAGAGAGTTATCGATTTCGTTTCGGATTGAGTGGTTTTTATAGCATGCACAAGCGCCTTTGAGAAGAACCTGATGAAAACCTTTGATGCCAATGATAGAGTTTGACTGTTGGTGGCTTCGGCAAAATCTTATATGGAGGTCTAATCTATGATTTTCCTACATCCTTCGGTGCATTGAGCCACATCAGTGACTTTTTATCTGACCATGATAGTGACTGAAAAGGAAAGGGAATCATTTTCTAGCTATAAATCAAAATATTTTGAGTCATTTTTAACTATTTATGAAATCAAAAGCACATGTCTTATATGACTAAAAAGGAGGCAAAATGAGGTAATTTCAGTTTTTTATTTGTTATCATGATATAGCAGTTGTGTTTGAATTAAAAAGGATCAGATAAAGACCGATTTACATGATTCATATGCAAATCTATTCGTTTTTTATCGAAAGCCTCTACCCCTTGAGATGCAAAATCTGACACCCCGAGCGACACTTTATATTTTGATGAAAAACTTGTTTTAAAACCAATTAATTTTAGGTATGAAGCTGGTATTTGGTTAAATTCCATAATAAGAATTCAATTATATATAAATGAAGCAGAGGGGAGTCGTCTAAAGTAGATTTTTATCCAGAAATTTGCATATGAAGCCTCAAAATCTGCAACACGGAAAACTAGGGAGAGGTGTTTGAGAAAACAGAGCACTGAAAACGACTGATTTTGCTTGCAGGAAATAGATTGTGTTTCAGTTTCTTCCGTGCAGTACATTATATGGTACTAAGAATTCTAAATAAAGAAATTTTGATACTTGAACTTACTTTGACAGTTTTTCTTCGCTTCGAAATTGCCACCCCATGTCAAACAAAGCCGACACCCCGCATGTGGCGTTCTACACGGTGATTTCGAAAGGTTTTGTCTATG
Source organism: Mytilus edulis (assembly GCF_963676685.1). Lineage (NCBI taxonomy): Eukaryota > Metazoa > Mollusca > Bivalvia > Mytilida > Mytilidae > Mytilus > Mytilus edulis. The sequence continues at coordinate 50,648,729 of NC_092347.1, forward strand.
TTGTAATCCTTGGAGCCTCTTGTTTAATAATCGATTTTGGAAATGAGAATCATTTGGATATTACATATTCTTTTATTTTGTTTTGAAACAAAAGAAAATAATTGTAGTATCTTGTGTTGTCTGTAATTATTATCTGACAAGGAGTGCAAATTATACAGTAATCGCCTACAAATCTATCCGGAATAAGTTGATTGATCGATATATATAAGATATATCATGATCAATTAGGGTTAGTTGAAGAAATGAAAACGACTGAAGCACATGTTAAGTTGGCAGTTTTACTGATAAAGTCTAAACTCTAGAGGAAGTCTCGAACAGAAAAATTTATACCGATATGGGAATTTATCATTCTTAATGCGAAAACCGTTTCCTGCAAATATAAAACTGATAAAAGGTTTTTCCGATTACATCTAGATCCTGATTAAACATGCGTATATTAGCAAGTTTATAATGTTGCTTTGTTATACGTTTGTGTTTTTGATATATTAACCATTAATCGTGTTTCAAAACGCAAGCTTAACCTACCAAGATATTTTTTTGTTTTGTTAACAATTTCTTGAAGACATTTTTGTCAACAATTTCATAAGATATGTTTGTCAACAATACAAAACAATCATTATGGAATTAAGTGATATCAGTATTGTCACTGGGGTAAAGCTGATGATCGTAACTCGATTCACGGTCATCCCAAGATGTCAGATGAAAAATTAGGTCAGTATCTGTATTGTCTGTTAAGGTGTTTCTGTATCATTTTCTTTCCAAAGCAAACATTGGTATGATGTAAATTTATAAAAGATTCACATGGAAATCACAAATTACTACGGATAAATGTGCATGAAACAGGAAATTCAATTTGAAAAAATCGCTCAGATGAACGTAAATCACAATTGAGATTACCGTAACAGTATTAGCGATTCATAATAAGGGTGACCGTCAGTTCTAAGAAATATACGTATTACTACCTTTGTTTTGTATCAAATAATTAATCGTGTTGGTATGAAACGTATTTATAAGAGTATTATCCTATACGTAGAAGGAAATAAGAAATGCTTCAAATACATAGTTAATCATATGTATCTTTTAACGGTAGAGGACATAATTTTCTAAATGAACATGCAACAAGACATGCACATGAACAAGTGGTAAAAACATGAAACAAAAGCGCGATTAAATGTCACCTTACAAGTAAAATGAAAACTGCGGTGCACAGCCTCCATTTTGTCTTGCAAGTAAAATAACAAAACATAATTTTAAAATCAACGACCAAAATAGTGAAGATGACTCCAGCAAAATAGATCTTTAAAATTGTCTTGTACGAAAAGCGTGTTACAAGGGGGAACCTTGTGAAATTGTATAAACAGAAATGTTATTCATATATCAAGACAACTTTAGATTTTAATCTGCTAATTCTGTAACCATACACATCGATTACCGGATATTCATGATCATTCATATGTTTAAGAAATGATTTGTTTCTTCAACTTTAAGTCGTATCGCTGTCAATTTGTATTAAAAGTTTAACGTCTTATAAATTAATGTTTCATTGTTTACGATCAACGTGCAATTTCCTATTATTGTCATGAACCTAGGATGCAAACTGAGGATTCCCGTTTACATTTAAAACTAACTGTCCGAAAAGCAGGAGGCAGAAAACAGTGCACTGTCTTACTAGAAAAGAAGTATAATAATACTTATTATTCTTTTTTATGACAATGAATGAAAAAGAACATCTTTCTAGAATGTAATACTGGTACTAAATACTATAACATTATAACATAGTCGAGTGCATCTCTAAATCTTGGATTACCTAATTCAAATTAAAGAGACACAAAGACAGACCACATAACATCGTGACTAATCTCCTATAAGGTTTGTAATTATCATATAAAATTAATTAGAAAAAAAAGAAATTGATTAAATATATCTATATAAGATAACCGAGCCTCTATTGAGACAAACTCAACAAAAAGGTACGAATACAAAATCGGATATTTCGTAGAATTTACGGTCATCCCTTCAAAGTTAAGTTCATCATTCACAAAGAACGATCATCCGTTAGAAATTACGGTCATCATTTTTCCAATCACGGTCATCCTTGTTATATGTTACGGTTATCTTGAAAACATTTTAATGATGATTTACGGTCATCTTAGCGATTTGTTTTAAATCGAATTTCCTGTTTCATGCACATTTATCGGTAGTAATTTGTGATTTTCATGTGAATCTTTTTTTTTGAAAAGAAAAAGATACATAACACCTTAACAGACAATACAGATACTGATCTTATTTTTCATCCGACATCTTGAGATGACCGTGAATCAAGTTACGGTCATCAGCTTTACCCAAGTGATTGTGGTGCCGAAAGTACTGAAGTTTCACTGAATGACATTCAGAACAATAAAAATCTCCATAACTTAAATTCAGTATTGTTCGTCAGATATGGAACAGTTTCCTACTTCCTTGTTAATAGAATGTATTATTTTACAATTCGCAATGAGATTATTAAAAAGATACTTAAGAAATACTTGATGCAAGCTTTACTTTATTGTAGTTTTAACATGGACATGCTATATATATATTCGTGATTATTTTTGTCCTAGCGAAAGTGAGGGCTATAATTACACGAATATAATGCCTACCCATGTTAAAAATACAATAAAGTATAACTTGAATCAATTATATCGATTCTGATTATGACAATTAAGTTAATTTCTATGTCCGATATTTATAAGTGTAATACGTTTGTCTTTCATGAACCTCCCTTTTTTCGAAAACAAGCAAACGACTGGCTATGTGATTTTTCAGAGGGAGAAGTTTTTAACAGTCAGAATGAACGGTTGTAGTATCTTGGACAAATATGTCAATTTCCAATTGCAACATATTACACTCATAATAAATGAGTTAGTAACAAAAAGTATATCATTTCAGAGTTTGGCAGTGTTTTAAGTTTAATGAAATATATTAAATACATGCCAATTTGATAAAATTCATAATTCTGCAGTAGTCAATATACGCATGTGCAAACAAATTTTATTGGAGTTAGATCATGGGTTTATTCACAAAGCAGAAGAGGCACGTCATGTTACGGAATGTTATATAATATAATCCATTTTTTGCATGTACTACCTGGGTTAATTTATATAAAATTTATATGAAATGTTTTCACATCATCCAACATATTAACATGTTTGTATACGTCTGGTGTATCAATTTATAAGCATGGTACCTTTGATATCTATTTACAACACTAGGTCGATGCCACTGCTGATGAACGAGGGTATCACCAGCCCAGTAGTTAGCACTTCGGTGTTGATATGAATATCAATTATATGGTCATTTGTATAAATTTTCTGTTTACAAAAATGTGATTTTTTTTCCCAAATACTAAGTATTTTCCCATGCATAGATTACCTTAGCCGCATTTGACAAACTATTTTGGAATTTTGGTTCCTCATTGCTCATCAACTTTTTACTTGTTTGGCTTTATAACTATTTTGATCTGAGCATCACTGATGAGTCTTATGTAGACGAAACGCGCGTTTGGTGTATTAAATAATAAGCATGGTACCTTTGATAACTATTATATGTCAGACGATATAGGTATTTGGACCATACGGGTCAGGTGTGTATACTCATATGGTCTGACCATACGCGTATGTTCGGACCATACGAGTATACTATACTCAATTAATTATTAAAAGAACGATCACATTGTTCGAGTTTTAGTGTATCACTTGTATCTTGCGTTCACTTACGACCATTTACAGCGCCTTTTTCGTGTTAACCTTTTTGTCTGTAAGTAAAAGATAAAAAAAAATACGTGCTGCCCATTTAATCTTATTTTCCTCATCACAATAAAGCGATATGTTTCATCTATACCGTATGAAAATTAAATAATGAAAAATAACTTGAATTTACATATATCAAATTTAAACACAAAAACAAAATATGGAACAGAGAAGAACGTTCAAAACCCCATGTGACTGTAGGTAAAAGAGTTGACTTCTTGTTAAACGGTTCATTTTTTATATATTTCTTTAAATATATTTCTAATTCGACATATTGTGTTTCGTAAGATAAAATCGACATGTAAAAATGCTTTTATTATAATATCAACTTCTGAGCAAAATTGACTTTATTTCATTATAATCATGTTAAAATATTTCAAAATATGATTCGATTTCATCATAAAAAAAAAAATTGTGAATTCTTAACTGTAACTTTTGAACACACATCTACCTTATATTTAAACGTTTATCTTACCTTCTATACATTTCTAGGAATACTTTTGCTTAATAGTTATCAAAGGTACCGGGATTTTGATTGAGTACGCCAGACGCGCGTTTCGTCTACACAAGACTCGTCAGTGACGCTCATATTAAAATATTTACAAAGCCAAACAAGTACAAAGTTGAAGAGCATTGAGGATCCGAAATTCTAAAAAGTTGTGCCAAATACGGCTAAGGTAATCTATGCCTGGGATAAGAAAATCCTTAGTTTTTCGATAAATTCAAAGATTTGTAAACAGGAAGTTGATAAAAATGACCACATTAATGATATTCATATCAACACCAAAGTGTGACTACTGGGCTGGTGATACCCTCGGGGACGAAACGACCACCAGCGGTGGCATTGACGGTGTGGAGACCGTGTTTATTTATTGTAGTGAATTACCGTGTTTTCCCAGTGAAATAATAAATAATTATACATTTAAATTTCACTCCTCTGACGTTATACAATAATAGCATTGCTGAGTCGTTGTCGACGACGTTGCATCAAAACTAGACTGATAAATAAGTCAAATCAAAGAATTCAAATATTGAAAAATATTCAACTTTTGACGCGCTACGTGCGTTCGTGATTTAATGTGTTACAGTTGTTCGGGCACTTGTTGAATATCTTTTCTATATTTGAATTCAGGCTTCGATTAGTTATTCTATTATTTAAAATATCGGTTTATAGACATTGTTTACTTTGAAATACGGTCTGGGTGTTACGTCCCTTTTTGAAAACAACACTACGTTGAAGAAAACTTTGAAACCGACGCACGGACAAGAGACGGAAAAATGGATGGTGAACGATTGAGTTAATAGCATAAAACAAACTAAAAGGTTACAAGTTGTTTTGTTGGTAGTAGGAGGAAGTCGGTTTTTTTTTTTTTTTTTAATATGCCACTGACTAGACGAATCGTTACACAGTGTACTAATGACTTACTACGATAGATATGGAGTAGGATATTCCATATTGGTTCGAGCTTCGAGCTTCGCTCTCATCCTTTATAGAATTTACTGATCTAGAATACGCTTATAAACGGTGTAACTAATAATATTGCATTTATTATTAGTACCTTGACCATACGCGTATGGAAGGACCATGTGCGAATAGACACACATATGTACATGACCAAATAATCATATGGTCAGGAACATTACCAGAAGTATTCTTCGAAATCCAATATGAAATTGTCTATCCAAAGAATAGAATTGTCATAAAAAATTAAAGTAGAGTAAATGTCAAAATTTCTTCCCCTTTGGTCTCTTAAATTAGCAAATGAAGGTATATTTTCATTTAAGAAATAATTGATGTAAGCTATACTTTATTGCAGTTTTAACATGGGTAGGCATTATATTCGTAATAATTTTTCCCGAGCGATAGTGAAAGTGTAGCTTGCATCAATTATTTCGATTCTGAATAGGATAGTTAAGGTAAGTTCTATGTCCGATAAGTATAAGTGTAAAAGCGTTTGCGTTTCCATGAAGATCCCTTTTTTGTTTGTAAAGAAGCAAACGGCTGGCAATGGCATTTTTCAGAAGGCGAAGTTTGACCAGCCAGCATGAACAGTTGTCGTATCTAGGTCACATATGTGAATTTCGGAATGCAACACATTACAGTCATAATAAATGAATTAGTAACATCATGTGCAACATTTAAGTGTTTGAAAGTGTTTTAAAGTTAAGGAAATATATTAAGTGCATGCTAATTTGATGCAATTCATTATTCTGAAGAAGTCAATACATGTATGTGCAAACACATTTTATTGGATTTAGAGCATGTTCCTCAAGCGAAAGAATCGAGTCATATTAGAATACATATTTGAATTGATTAGGTGAAAATTAGTTTGTATATGCAAATGTTCTTAAAAAATCATAATAGGATCGAAACTGTATCGTATGTCCTTACAGCAACACATATGTTATCAACAAAACAAATTAAGCTAATCTTGTCTGAATATAGGTTTTTTGAAAAAATAGTATTTGATCGAACTACAAACAAGATATGTATCTTATGGAAAGCCAACTTTCACTTGCGGGGTCAAAATTCGACAAACCACGAGTTCAGTAGTTACAATTAGTTTTTAAGTCAACAAAGCAGGCATAAAGTCTACCACCAGAATTATTATAATATTTATCAATAATTGTCTTGATTACAAACATGTGGTCAGAGGTCCTAGCTTTCTTTGTCAAGCCAATTTGGCAGCCATTAATTATTTTGTGTTCGATTAGAAATTTGTCAAAACGGGAATTTGAAATAAAGTTAAACAATTTCCGATTAAACTAGTTATAGTCAAACCACGATAGTTTATGAATCAAGAATATCATTAGCCTTATGTAAGGGTGCAATATATCCTCTGTCCATTTTTCAGAATAAATGCCATTACTCATACAAGAGTTAAATACTTTTTGAAGCAACTGACTAAAATTCTTTGGCTGCATTTTATCATGTTATTTGTTATATTGTCCAACCCAGTGGATTTCTTCCACTTTAATTTTGAGATGTTCATTATCAGTAATTACAAACTCTAATTTATTAAAACATCTCGGAGATAGATGTCTCTCGCCTGACTCTTAACTCTCCTCAAGATGTGTTACCCTATCTGAAAACTTATCATTAGCCTTATTTCTTAACATCTTGAAAGTGATGAAGCCAGTCAGAAGGTGATATATTGTTAACTGAGGAATCAAGTTCTTTGTCCTGTAACTTATTTATCAACCTCAACTATAGTTTGGGATTACCCTCATAAAGAGTTTAAATCCTTGCAGCTCACAATAAAAAGTAATACTACATATAATAGTCCCAGTAAAAATTTACAATAATCATAACAAAAGTTAATCATTACTTACCCAAATAATGTCAGTTGTTATATATATTCCGCCGATCTGCGTCTGATCTCCGATTGCTATTATTTTGTACTGTTTAAGTATGGATTTATAAGTCTTTGCTTATATTTTGTATAGTAATCTATTCATAAAGTGTAATGGTAGAATTAAAAAATAGATGCATTTGATTAATAAAATACCCGTCCTTAAATACTTGTCGTTTGTGTTTTTTGATACTACATGTAAATATATATTCAAAATTTTCTGGAAAAAAAATACTGATTGGAATGTATGTTTATTATATTAAAATTACTTTTTCAACCCTATTTTGTTTGTTTGTTTTAATAGTTTAACCTTATAACATCTACATATTTGTACTATGGTACGGTTTTGAAAATTGTATTCACTGTTTTGCCCAATTATACTTATTTCACTCGTGAATGTTTATTTTCGTTTTTTCTTATCTAAATTTAGGACACGGCTGTAAGAAATTGACATGTGACTTTTATGCACGGTCATCATTACTTACGGTATGCTGACCTCAAGCTGTTTCTCTTTTGTTTCATTTTTGAGTGAATGTCCTATAATAAATTTTGACCTCAGGATTGTTTACCAACGGAATTATTATAGATTCTTTAACTTTGTAATTTATTTGGCCTTTAACTTTTTTCATTCTAGTGTCACTGATGCTTTTTTGTAGACTTGTGTCTGACGAACATCATTTTAATTCTGGTATCTTTTTATATCTACATACCTTTTTATATAAATTTGTTATTTTGAGGGTATGTACAGGTAATAATAAAATTTTTGAATTAAGATATTCTTCGGCAAAACCAAGTTTTCCTGTTGGATATGTGAATTGATATAAGTAAAATCAAGAAATTCTTAATATTTTAGATCTTTTATTAGACAAAAAAAGTCTCTTGATATGATGTCCCAATCAGTTACATGTCACAGGTTTCATTGCACATGGAAATTGGACATTAGATTTATCTATACAATTAACATTTATCATTTGCATAAGTCATCCGGTGTGTCGAAATTGGGATTTGCAAAAGGGTTATCATCGGGGAAATTATGTACATTCCCAGGTACCAAATAGAATAGTCTAGCTTTACAATGTATATTCAAATTAATAGTAGATGTAAATATACACTCTCAACTGACTTCTTCTAATCACAGTCAATTTTAACTTTTTTGGATTCGAGCGTCACTGATGAGTCTTTTATAGACGAGACGCGCGTCTGGCGTATATACAAAATATTCACCAACAATATTTTGGTGACCCGGCAGTCAGTGGTCTTAGGTTCACGTATTGCTTTTCTTTCTTTTTTTTTAAAGAAAGCAAATTGTTTAATTCAAATATTGATTGTCATATAAACTCTGAACAATAAGTTTGTGACAAATAATATAAACATACACAAAATACATTTAACAAACAAAACCATGAAAACAAAAAAAGCAAAAAAGCAAAACAATCTATCTATATGATATATAAATATATTTTATAAATAAATCAAGAGTCCCCTGTCCTCAGTTCTAATGCCTGTTTAAAATAGGACCCTAAGCTTTCTACTTCTTTTGAGGTTGATGGACAAAGAAGATATTTAATTTTTTCATTTTCTTGCCAGGACATAAAATCTGGCATATGTTTAATTACATTTCCTATAAAGTTATCTCTTAGTTTAGCAATTTTTTTGCAGTATAAAATAAAATGGGCTTCATCCTCCATTGTATTACAGGATGTGCATAGTCTTTTTTCTCTAGGTATTTTTAAATGTCTTCCTTTTTCTATCATTAAATTATGATCGCTAATTCTCATTTTTGTTATGTTCCTTCTCTTTTCAAAAGATTTACAGTTTAAGTAGTTTTTCATTTCTAAATTTTGCTTTAAACTTTTATATAAATACAATTTACTTTTTTTATCTATTTTTTCAAATTTTTGTTCAAACATATTTGTGTAGAAATTTAAGAATTGATGTTTTAAGGTTTTTTTTTAACAACTTTGAGTAATTTTTTCTTTTGTTTTCCTCAAGAATGGATGCGTCCATATTTACCTCTTTCAAAATATTTTTAACATATGTAAACCAGGTATAGCAACCTGAATTATCTAAACTTTTAGAAAGTAAAAAGGATTCGTATAATAATGGATTAATTTCAGAATTTAGTAATCTTGATAAGTAAAGTATATTTTGAGTTTTTATATGCAACTCAAGTGGGTATCTCCCTAGCTCTGTTCTCACAGCTATGTTTGATGAAGATTTTCTTGTTCCGAGGATATATTTACAGAAAGACAAATGTAATTTTTCTAAACTTGATTTATCAGTAAAATTAAGGGGGTCTATATTTGTTTTGGAAATATTTGCACGTTTTTCTGCTCTAAATTTTGTAACATAAGTATCCATATAAGTTATTTCTGAATTATAAGTGGCTATTGGTTTAACTATAGAATCAAAAAGACTGCAAGTTACTTTAACTGGCAGATTATTTAAGGAACCAGTATAAGTTTTAATGGCAAACATCACTTTCCTTGCTTTATTTACAAGCTCTTCAGAGCTATGCAATAAGTTTCCATTTGATTTCACAAGAATTCCAAGAAATGAATACTCAGAGACATTTGACAAACTTTCATTTTTATATTTTGATAAAGATGTTTCCACTTTTTTATTATTTTGCTGCAGAATCATTGTTTTAGTTTTATTAATATTTAAAGTTAATTGCCATTTTTCACAATACTTTTCTAAATTGTTCAGACTATTTTGTAGGCCTTCTTTACTTTCAGATAATATTAAAAGGTCATCAGCAAATTGTAAAGATCCTACTTTAGTATCAATTAGTTCTAATGGACAGCTATTTTCATTTGAAAACTCTGCATCTAAATCATTAATAAATAAATTAAATAAAGTAGGACTCAATGAATCCCCTTGTTTAACCCTTTGTGTGATTTCAAAATATTCTGAATGCCACTCTTGATGCTTGAAGGCAGATTTTGTTTCCTCATACTGTCCTTTAATAATATTAAATATTTTTTTCCCTGCTCCTGCCTTATACAGTTTATAAAGTAAAGTTTTTCTCCAGACAGAATCAAAAGCCTTTTTTAAATCTACAAAGCAGGCATATATTTTATTTTTATTTTTGTGTAAGTATTTGTTTATTAAAGACTTAAGCACAAATATACTATCAGAGGTTCTGTGATTTTTTCTAAAGCCAAATTGAGTATTACTTATAGTATTTTCCATCAGTTTAATCAATCTTTCATTTAATACAGCATTAAACAATTTTGGTAAGCAACTTATCAGAGATATTCCCCTGTAATTATTAGGATCAGTTTTTACTCCTGATTTATGCAATAAAATTAAGTATGAGTATTTCCATTTTGATGGGTAAATACCTGTATTCAAAATAAGGTTAAACAGTTTAATAAATCCCATAGGCTTGTGTTGCGCCTTTTGTGTTTTCTCCTAAAGTACTGCATATTTTATTTATCTTATTGCGTTGAGGGTTCATGCATATTAATTAGTTAGCAACATAGTCGGTAATAGTCTACGGAGGAATATTCGGAAACTTAATTATCGTTCATTCGGAGCATTTATTCTTCTTATCTGTATTAGCTTCCTACAATTAAGAGCACCTCCATACGGAACATTCAAGATATCTAAAACTTGGTAATAAAGAACTTTACACAGATCGCTAACTCACGTATATGTCATATGCTGATATGGTAATAAAACATATAGTTGATAATCTATATAAAAAAATCCTCTACGTTAACTTCTAATTCTTAATGAATGATAATGATTCAAAACATGGACATGTCCCTCAGTCTTTCAAAAGTTCATTAAAATTATAGACCCATTGGGTCGGGTGCATTTTATTGTGTATGTAATATATTTGTACTTTACTGAAATGTGATTACACATGTCACTATAATAAACATTTACTTACTTACTATACAAGGCCATTCTATTAAGAATTATGAGAGACTAATATTAAAGGATTAATTATATACAATATTTAACGTGGTACGGGCCAACACCTTCACTAAAATAAATTTGGCTCGTTTAATTTTCCATAAAATTTTGACAACGTATTTACTTTCACCCTTTGACAAAAATATATAAAAAATTCAAAAAATTTGTACCAACCATTTTATCAGAAAAATTACACTGGTTATATCATCGTGTAATGTGTTTTCGTACTAATAACAATTTTTACTGCTTACGGTGTTCACTGTTGAGTTTTAATTCAGGTGTTTACTAAAATTTAAAAAGCATGTCCTGTAGATTGATTTTATGTATTTAGTTTTTTTGTCAATGCTTACTACGATTTTTTACTGTTTCCGATTACTTTGCGATTTTTGTGTGTAAAAAAAACGGCGTCATATGTTTTCGTATGAAATAAAAATTGGGTCAGTATACGGACAGGAAATGAGTACAAAATCCGGAAATTCATATTTTCTAAAGTCGTGGTTCTGGTGATCGCTTGAATCATAAAAAAGTTATTAAATACTTTTCAGTACTAAAAATTACTAGTAAATAGTGTAAGGTTGGTGTTTCGTGTGCTGAAATTTTTAGATTTTGATTAATTTCAGATTGGCACCTGGTTTGTACAAAATACATTATTTTTTCTAAAATAAAATGCAGTTTTCAAAATTTAGATTAAAAATAAAAAGTTAAGACTGTTTTCATCTTCATGTATCAAGGATGTATACAAAAAAATTGTCAATGAAATATTGAATAGTTAGATTTTGAACAACCATTTTATATAAGAACCCTGCTAATTTTAACTCGATTGTTTGAAATTAAAACGGCAAAAAAAATCTTGACAGTCATATGTCTTGAAGATCCGGTGTCTGACTTGCAAAAAACATATCTGGACTTTATTTTAACCCTTCAGAATTTTTTTCCACAACTATTCTAGTGATGCATATTTTTGACATTAAATAAAAATGGCTAAATAGGTCAGTTTTATTTAATTTGTTCTAACGTCTTTAAAAAACGACGTTGAATATGTTTTAAATATGTCAAGTTGTAGTGGTGCTGTTGTTCTAAATATAGAAACGGAAAAACATGCCACAATGTACGCGTATGCAGTCAAAACCGACGAAATGTGGTTGATACGAAAACATATGACATACGAAAACATATGACACGACGATATAGCAGTTTGACAAACACTAATTTTTATCATTGAGAAAGCTTAATATCCCCTTAACAACGCAATGTAATTAAAACGTTTATCTGATTTATAGAGTAATCTCCCTGTAGTGTTAGGTACAATGTACCACCTTAACACAATTTTAAATTTATATTTTTTTTCAATAAATGTAACTCTCCCACGAGACGCATTGAGTAATTAAATAATCTAATATCAAACCATTTTTTGAAGAGTCATAACTTTAAAGTTCAATGTACAAAATATTTCATTAATAAAACATACGAGGTAAAAAGGGAATGCATTCTTATTGTCTATGATGAAACGTAAATGTACACAAATATGATCATTGATAATTTAAAAGAAACAGTTAGCAATGCAGAAAAATTCTTAGATACGTTCAAATTACACTGTCAATATAGAGATGACGGTTTTATGGTTTCACAGGCAAAATCACTGAGAGCCTCTTCCAATAAACAACATAGAACCATTGGTAGTAGTTTGACCTTTCTTTTTCACATTGGTAGAAATGAAAGCTAACATCATCCAGAAATGAACTATTGAAATAAAAATATTCCGCATCTCCCTACTTGATATTTAACACCACTCTCAACATCCCATAATTGTCCTGATTTACAATAAAAACAAAATATGAAACTCAACACACATGAAAATGAAAATACTAAGATAAATTTTATAATTTAGTGAATAATAATTACTAGTAGAAGCATTAAAAACATTAAAGTTCTAAGGTTCACGCATTGACTTAAAAACAACTTGTTGCACAGTTGAATCATTTTGACAGACATATTTTTTTTGGATTATTTGTCCCGTGTTTTGAAAATTCTGCGATTTTTTTTCATAGAATTTGAAGTCGAATTTACCTTTAGTAATACGGATCTTTCATGATCCAATTGCAATACTTGACCACCGTTATGTATTTTTTCACGATCATTCCTCTCGATAAACCGAATGACACCCGTGATGTAGCGAGGCAGTTGACACATAAGCTCAAGGCAGTTACGCTGCTGGCATTCAATCCTTCGAATTCAAAATGTGCAAATAAAGAAAAACATTGAAGGTAAAAAGTCAAAATTGTATAGCATAGGGAAAAGACTCAACAACTGTTAAATAAATGTAAGGACAATGTTATTCATAAACGCATACAGTGAAGAAAAAAATGTTTTAAATGTACTCTAACTAGTATGCGAGGACATATATCATACAACGCATATGTCACACAATCTCATTATTTGAGTAAGAATGTCACTAATAAGCAGACAAGTTCGTTTGTTACAGTTAACAACTGTGTAAACGAGTGGCTAATTAACTAACCAAATAACACAGAAATCACTTGTTCGTGTTAATAAACAGAGATCATTGGAAATTTATCGTAATGGAACCCGGATGAGTGATAGCGGGTGAAACAATTTGTCCTTATTTATTCCTATGTGATTTTAATGATGGCATATTGTAATAAATTGGAATCATCTCTCATTCAATCGTAGAATTGGAAGATAAGGAACGGGCATATACAATTAGTTAGACAATGATACAATTTAAATGTCATCGCTTTCAAACAATCGGTAAACAATTGAAACAGTTGATTTCCGCTGATAAATTCATTTCAGATTGTTTAAAGCTATTTTCATTACTCTATGCACGCTATTGTTCAAAGAATTTTAATAGGAGATTTCTTATTATAAAGTTTTCGTTTGTTTTTTGTTTTAGCGAAGTAATGTGGACTGTTTTAGTTCTTTATCACTAAATTGCATATGTGTTATGCATGCTTTCACAACTTGTGAATTCAAGATGATTACTTCAAAATGGTATTAAACTAATTTCAAAATGTAAATGTGTGAAACGAACTGGAGTGCACCATCAACGAATGGGACACCAGAGTTTAACTTGACAAATGTAACCTTCCTGCAACGTATTTGTATTAAAAAGAGGTTCGTGCTGCTCGTTATTTCAGTTTTCAGTGTTGTCTTTTCTGCTATTTTATTTTCTAATGTCTGTGTTATATCTTCCAATAATAACTTTGTTTTATCCTTTATCCTGATAGTTGTATTTCCATTTCAAACTTTTATATTTGGCAAGCTTTAAGGTTCACGAATAAACATATACAGGTTGTTTATGTATTTGGTGCATGATGTCTTATGGTTGTCTGTTAGGGAATTAAGCTTCGGTCACACCTTACCGGATAGCACGAACGGACGCCAAACGGATGAAAATAAAAGTTGTCCGTTGACAAAATTGTTATCCGTTGGGAGTCCGTTGATGTACTGACCGAATAAAACGGACGTGTAACGGATGCATAACGGACACACACCGGATATGCAACGTACGAGAAACGGACACGTACCGGACAGAACGGATATCGAACGTACATCCAACGGCCGAGTACCGCATAAAACGGACACCTAACGGAAGCGTACCGGATGAAACGGATGAACAAGATATACGGAAAAATCAAAGGCGACAATAATAATACATGTAAATCGCATATATATTCAAAATGTTTCTGTGTAACTGGTTTTGGTTTATTCTTCAAAATTCCCCCAAAGGGCAGTGTCTGGCCTGAATAAGAACTGCTTGATTGTGAAGACGTGGCTATACTCTAAGATCGATTATGAATAATAAGAATTCATGAACCTTAAGAAATCTGACATAACAATAATTGGCATTTCTGACGCGAAATTTTCAATTTGCATTTATCCGTTTTAGATCCGTTCATCATCCGTTTTATCCGTTATACGTCCGGAAGAAGTCTGTTTCTCATCCGTTCAACATCCGTTTTATCCATTAAACGTCCGGTAAAAGTCCGTTGGTGAATTTATCTTCAAGACCTCCAACGGATGTATAACAGACACGTAACGGATACAAAGTTTTGAACATGCTCAAAATTTTCAACTGGACTGAACGGACGTCGACGGATAAAACGTACGCTTAACGGACATGCAACGGATATGGACGGACGTCTAACGGATAAGAACGGACGTCTTTATTTAACGGACATGAACGGATTGAAAAAAAGTTATCCGTTAAGCCTCGGTCACACCTTACCGGA
Source organism: Mytilus edulis (assembly GCF_963676685.1). NCBI lineage: Eukaryota > Metazoa > Mollusca > Bivalvia > Mytilida > Mytilidae > Mytilus > Mytilus edulis. Next base: position 50,664,050 of record NC_092347.1, read on the forward strand.
TAGCTCGAACGGACGCCTAACGGATAACTTTTTTTTCAATCCGTTCGTGCTATCCGGTAAGGTGTGACCGAGGCTTAAGGCGTCCGTTCGAGCTATCCGGTAAGGTGTGACCGAGGCTTTACAAATCTCTAAGCAAAATTAACGTTATATTAAATCAAAAAGCTTAGTAAAAGCTAAATACAAGTAACAACACCACTATATTTAATAATTTCATCAGACATTTGATCTGGACGAGAGCTTTTCCCAGTTTTTAAGTTTTGTATACATTTGTCTACTTCATTGATAGTAAGAGTAAATTTATTTGTCATAGTTTCCGGTCTCTCCCTGATGCTTGAAATTATCAATAATATCTGGGAAACCAGCTTCAAGCTCAATTTTATTATTAGTGTTCTCATATAATTATATAATGATTTAAATAATTTCCAATATTGTTTATGGTCTGTATCTCTAAGATCTAAAAGCTTACTTAATATATCTTTTTTAAATTGAGTTTTTTAATTAATTTTTGTCGAGCAAACTCGACATAGGGATAGTGATCAATCGGTGGCGGCGTTACCTAACTTCTTAAAAGCTTTATATTTAAGAAGGTTTAAGACCTGGATGCTTCATACTTTGTATATTATAGATGCCTCATGTAACGAAGTTTCAGTCAGTTACATGTCCAATGTCCTTGACCTCATTTTCATGGTTCAGTGACTACTTGAAAAAAAAAGTTCTTTTTTGTGATGTTAAATTCTATCTTAGTATAAGTAATAGGATACCTATATTTGGTATGTGCTTACCTTGCAAGGTTCTCATGCCCGTCAGACAGTTTTCAATTATTAAACGTGTTGTTTTATATTTTTACATCACTGGGTCGATACCTCTGCTGGTGGACTATCAGTCCCCGAGGGTATCATCAGCTCAGTAGTCAGTGCTTCGGTACTGACATGATTAAACAAACTTTACTAAAATTGTCCGTTTATAAATTTTGAAATTATTATGAAACTAAGGTTTCAACTCCCTCAGGCAAAGTTGGCTTTAGATGAATTTGGCTATTTATTTTAGGTATTTTTAACATATAGCTCTTCAACGATTTTCGGTACTTATACATCTTCGGATTTCAAATGTTTGGCTTTGAGCGTTCCTGATGAAGGTAAATCCAGAAAAGCGCTTCGGACGCAATAAATTATTAAACGTGTTGTTTTATATTTTCACTTGATTTCGACCTCATTTCATGGAACAGTGAACAAGGTTTAGTTTTGGTGGTCAAGTCCATATCTCAGATACTATAAGCTATAGGTCTAGTATATTCAGTGTATGGAAGGACTGCAAGGTGTACATGTCCAACTGGCAGGTGTCATCTGACCTTGACCTCAATTTCATGGTTCAGTGGTTATAGTTAAGTTTTTGTGTTTTTATCTGTTTTTCTTATACTGTATGCAATAGGTCTACTACATTTGGTGTATGGAATGATTGTAATGTGTACATGTCTACTGAGCTGGCAGGTGTCATCTGACCTTGACCTCATTTTCATGGTCTGGTGGTCAAAGTTAAGTTTTTGAGTGTTGTTTTTTCCTTTCTAATACTTTGTGCAATAGGTCAACTATATTTGGTGTATGGAAATATTTTATGATCTATATGTCAGTCGCGCAGGTTTTATTTGACTTTGACCTCCTTTTTAACGATTCATTGCTGATTGTTAAAGGGAAATTCCGCGATTTTTTACTTATCATCTAATTATGTTCATCTTAACATAAAAAACACATTTGCAAAGTTTTAAATTTATATTCCTTCTAATAACGGAGAAAATCAATTATTTGTAACTTTTTTGGTTGAATTCTCGAGTGGGTCGTGACGTATTAGCCCGATTTATTGAATTCTGGGAAAAAATAAAATCTGTTTAACTCTTATAGCTTATCGACAATATACGTAATTAAAAGCGCACAGCTGACGAATGGTCGAAGTTATAAACCACAATATAAGAATGAACGAAAGTGAATATGCATATATATACCGTTTTGTATTGATTGAATTAAACTCCTATAAAATTATCTCTAGTAAATGTTTTTGAATAAATTTAATTAATTATTGTTGAGATTTTTTTCATGAAATATTTATTGAACATTTTTACTGATATTGAACTGAAAATATTTCAGTTCTATTTACCGTTATTGTTTTGATAATCATTTCAATGCAACTAATGTGTGAGCAGAGTGTGTATATTATTTTGTAAAGGTCACTGTATATTTCTCGGCTTGAGGTCAATTCTTTTACCTTGTAGCTATTTAGCCGCAGGTGTGAGTTCAAGCTTACACAGGTATAAATGTTGTTATTTGGAAAGGATAAATAGAAAGGATTAGAGTATATGCTGTCATGATGTTAATACACTAAGATTAAATACACGATGAGAATAAAGATACAATAATTAAATTGTGTAAATTAATTGAAAATAAAATTCAGATTCGTAATTCCGAAAGTGTATAAAAATAAAAGGAAACAAGGAAACAATTTTTGATTACTTTCTTAGCGGCAATTGGCGTAAAGATTCAAATATGAAGCAAAAAAATAGTAGTTTTAATCTTTAATAAAAACTAAATGCAATATTACCCAATTTGATATACCATTGTACATCTGTTTGATATCATTGACTTTACCGGAATTTCTTAACTTGTATTCAAATCTGGCTGTGTTTAAATGCTAATAAAACTATTGCAATTTTAAAGTTTTTAATTGACAAAAAAATACAACATACAACATGCATAATTTTTTTTAGTTTCTTTTTAACATTTTATTCTTACATAATTAAATTCATTTGACAATCATTTACACGAACTTTTTGTGAAAAGAATACTAATTATCTAAGCTAAGGCATTATATCTTTTGAGGATTTTTGAGGATTTTTTTAAAAATTCTATGATAATAGTTGTGCAATGTTGAACATGATAGCCGTCATTAATCCAAATAAGTAATACAGTAGTTGTAATAAAAGTTATACTTTAGTCATGCATTACAGATATTGACGAATTTATAATAGTTCGTTCATACATCGTTGTTCATGAAACAATCATTATTAGTATACATGTAAGTTTCCTGACGTATAAGAGCCATTGAGGATGAGCTCCAGAGAAATCAGACTAGTTGCGTTTCGTTCGTTTGTTTGTTGGGAAAGGAGAGGAAATGCAACCGCTTGTACAGATAAACGACAGAATTACCATACAAGCATTTATAGTCAACACAATCAGAAAGAGTTCCCATCGTTAGACGGGGAATATGAAGGCTTCCAAGAATGAACAAGTGACATGTCTAACTCTGAACAGTTAGAGAACAGACTATCGACATCGAACGCTTGTTCTTGATATTTGAAACTGTATGCATATATATACGTATACGTTTATGATATAGTGATGAGTTCTGACAAAAACTAAATTCCTTCATGGTTATATCTTGCCATACGTTTATATTGGTTTGTAAGGTGATTACTCAAAATCGTTATTTGAAAATCCTGTTTGTGAGATGTAGATTCATTTCAATACAGAAATTTCGTCTATATATTTCACAAGTGTATAACACGGAGAAGCTCTGAAGGTTCATTACTCCCATTTTTTTTGGGTGTGAACCATCGATGTTTACAGCAATATCAAGGAATAAGGTGATGAAGGTAGAAAGAACTATGGGCGTCATGTGGCAAATATTACATGCATATCGGACAATGAGTTGTCAATCTGTATGAAAAGTTTTCCAATACAACCATATTATTGAGAAGGAATGTTTACATGCTATACTCTCGTACTAGTATTACAGGGTTCTTGTGGCGTTCACCTTAGACACACATCGTTTTAACGATGTTTAAAAAAAGACAGAACCAATTTAATGTCATATTTCCCTATTTTTTAAATATAACTAAAACTCTTTTATCTGACAAGAATATCCCTATTTAGCGAACAAGTAATTTATTCTTTTTTCGGTTATTGAATACCAAGAAAGAAAATAAATCCCGAAATTAATTTGAAACTTTGATACTCAAAAGTTTCCCAGCAAAATATTCACATCCCCTGGGGATAATTAGTGTTCGTCCAGTGGCATATATAACAATTGTGATGACGAATTCCTTCCTTTGTTTGAGAACAATCTTATTGAAATATAAATCTGTGATTTTCCTAGGTCCACAGCTTCAATGAACCAAAGCAAAAGTTATACATCGACCTGTATTTAAATCAAATTGGTTCTCTTCTTCTTTTGGTATACAACTGTAGTCTATCGACATTCGATGATTACATACTGTTGGCATACGTTGGCTAGTCAATTTACAACACTTTTACCCCTATTTATTCAAAATATATGTTTCTTTCTTAATATGTTCAATGTATACACGTATATATTTTAAATTGCGCTATAGTTCCGTAACTTTATATCCAGTCGTATAAACGAATCGTCGGCAAGTGCGTACATTTTTTTAAATCAATATTTCTGGTCTGTTCCAATCTGTCCTTCACTATTAACAATGACTATATATTACATTTTCCCAAATTCACCCTTGGAAAAAATATTTAAATAGATTTTAATTTCATCAATTACAAATCTTATTTTTTGGGTATTATTTATATATTATGAATTATATTCTTTACACCAGAAATGTTATTTATAAACAAGCGTATGAGTTTAGTAATGACAAGTAAGACAGAGTTGTATATTATACATCTGATAGTTCAAAATGGAAAGTTATAAGTTATAAGTTATCAGCCGTGTACACTGATCAATACCTGCAGAAGTGAAACGATGCATGAACTTGCAAGCCCGACAGGAAATCGCTTGAATACCTGGACGTGTCACCTCACACCCCTCACAATACCTTTCGAAGTAATACCTTTAGCCATGCTGGTGATCAGATAAGGGAAGATCAAAATATATTTGAAAAAAGTTTATTACTTTAAAGAATTATGAACAAATTAGATTTTCGAAAACAATTTTCACGGAACACTTATTTATGATTTCAACTTTGACTTTTCACCTAATTCCAATATCAACAGTTTAAAAACAACAGACCATGGTAATTTAAAAAAAAGTAAGAATATTTTCCGTATCAAGTTAGTTAGTCGTATTAAACAACCGTACGATTGACAAGATATCGACACGCAATTACGACTACATCGGTTACTGTAGTTTTGTTTCTTTGTGGTTTATAGACATATCGTTTTTATTCATCGGGAAAGAAGACAAGATGGCGGATCTCGGAGAATTGATACTCTAAATTTAAAATCGATGGTGATCGCTTATCTAGCGGAATAAAACTTTAATATCTATGAATTTGAACATTTTTATACAGAATGAACATAATATCAATTTTTGATTTTTTTGCGAAGTTTCCCTTTAAGTTTTAGTGTTTTGGTCTATTTTTCTTCAACTATAAGAAATAGGTCAACTCTATTTGTTGTATGAACGAATTGTAAGCAGAACATGTCTGCCTGGCATTATTCATCTGACATTGACCTCATTTTCATGGTGCATTGGTCATTATTTAGTTTTATTGGCTAATGTAATTTAAAGTTTATGTGACAATTGTAATAAAGCTTTAAATTGGAACAATCAACACAATATCAATGATTAGTAAAGAAGGCGAGACATTTCAGCGTGTGCACTCTTGTTTACATTGTTTACAGTGACCAAGAAAATTATTTCTTAAATTGAGGTAATAAGGATTTATTCGTAATATTTGGCTAGATTTGATACAGTTTGCTAAATCTCTTTCTTCCCATGGCTTTTTCTTTTTTAATTTCTTTTCACGAAAGGATTAATAGTTTTACATGAGCGCATGGTTAATGTTTTAAATCTTTCATTTAGTTGTTGTTCTGCTCTTTCAACCCCAGAACAATTTATTTCAAATAGTGTATTTTCGTAAAACAAAGTTTTATATCTCTGGTGGTGTTTTATATCTTTTAAAACAGTACATATTTTTTCCTTCGACTGATAGTCTTCCTTTTAAATGTCATATCTATCTCACTATATATATATACTTTCTATCTTTATCAAAATGTTGCATGGATATGTAACCTTTAAAAGGAATAATTTGAGCATGATGAGATAAATATGAAGGTTCTAAGTTTGAAAACAAACCTAACGAGAGATAAAAGGTCCACACTGGTCAGGGCATAGTCAACAATGCTACACCCACTGGTTTTTAAACATTTCACATTTCACAGTACTTCACCAATAAAAAGACCGTTCAAAATGCTAATTGTATACATAATAAAAGGTGCAAAGCCTTGACGTTATGTACAAAAGTCAGTTGAAATAATAATATTAATGAAATTATTTCATATCGGTTAAGAGTTAGCTTCTCTTATTGGATAACATAGGGCCATATGGCATTCGTTATTCTTAAGTATTGGTCATTAACAGAGAAAAAAAAGACCAGAAAACCGGTCGTTAACAGAATTTTATATGTTAATGACCGGTGCGACGTGGTTTCTCTGTTTAAAGTGATGTCCCTTTAATAAAACGTCTATACGCATGTACTTTATTTGGTTAAATAAAAATTCATTGGGATTTGGTACATATAGCCCATACTTAGGGAGCTACCATTTGATTTTTATGGGGGGGGGGGGGGGGGGGGGCTTGGATGAAAAATTTTGTCCTGCCTTTTTTTTTAGTTGTAATCTGTCCGGCCTTTTTATTTTTCACTCTATTCGGTCCTGCCTTTTTTTTTAGTGTATCCCGACTTTTTTTTACCCCCTCCCCCCCCCATAAAAATCAAATGGTAGCTCCCTTACTTGTATTGATAATAAACCAAAACAGATTATTGGATTACTCGAAAATAAATGCTGTAATTAAGCGATGACATCAGACTAAGTCATCATCATTCCAACATTGACAATTTACGATGCGCCATTTAAGCAAACGAACTTTTCTGCACAAGTAACAATCGGTTCCGCCACATGCCATTTGCGCATGTGTACGCGGAATCTTGACAATGTTTTAATCGACAAGGAATTGTTCTGAAGAAATCATAACCGTATCGTAAAGAAAACGAATTTCTCATCAATTTCGAGCTCTATAATTAAGACTTCATGACGATTTGTCAGAAATCGTCTTTGCGTACATATAATTCATAATAATAATGATGTGTTGGCAGTAAAACAGCAATGTTTGTGTTCACCAGTATTAACCTGACTTAAGGAGAATAGACAGATAATTAAGATAAGGAGGAATATCATTTTCCAGTTCGTCAATCATTGTTCTGTTTTACCTATAAAATGTAACTTTTTCTCAGCATCTTTGTCGTTATGATGGATACCTGTTCATTGATCACATTTTAATCACTTCTTCTTTCTAAATATCGTTTAATGTGACGTTAAGTACAATCTATTCTTTGCTGATAATGTACTTGTGTTATAACATTTAAAAACATTGATATATACGTATACATTGGGAAATTATATGTGTTAGAGGTAGCTTCAGAAACAGGAGCCGTGTCAACAAATTTGTCCTAGGCCTAGGAAATGTCTTCGGATGGTCGTAGAACACGTCTTAGTCCTAAGTCAGGTTAACGAAAGTCTCCTAAAATAAGTTATGTCCTAAATTTGGTTCTAAAGTTAGGATATATAAATAGGTTTCTTAAGATAGTCCTAAAAGTTACGATGTCCTAACACGAAAATAAAACAACAAATATGGCATAAAGTCAATTACACAAATACTATATAAATACAATATTAAACTAATAATAAAAATAATGTTGTAACAACTAAACTAATTATATAAAAAAAAATTGTTAAAGATTCAACTGTGTTACATTATTTTCAATTTGTAGACAGATTTGAGTTTTAAAATACTATAAAGCGTTTATAGAATTCATTTGAGTTTTTGGAATAATAAAGCATAATATTTTTGCCACGAGCATCACTGAAGAGACATGTTTTGTCGAAATGCGCATCTGGTGCAACAAAATTAGTACCGTTGATTTTATTACTTACTTAGTTGTGCTAGAACTAACTTGATGTACATATCTAAATATATAAAGAAATTGCGGAGTCATTCGGTGAAGTGCTAAAAAACTATAAACTAAAATTGCTTTTTTATATACAAATTAATATGCAATAGACATCAATAGTAACTCTCCCAAAAGTATGTTTTATGATGTCATCTTGTTACGCTCATATATAGACTAAGTGGTTCTGGCCTTTTTGTAGCTTTAAAAATACTTTCATCATTAGTGACATGTTTTGCACCTACCACTCTTTTTGTAGCTTTAAAAATACTTTCATCATGAATGACATGTTTTGCACCTACCACTAACTAAACGGTGCAATGTTAATTTAAATGTGGGAAAAAACTTCTTTTTAATTCAATACATGCAACGAAATCGAGTGGACATAAAGACAAAACTAATTTACATACTAACATTAAATTGCACCACGAATTTGGCATTTACCAAAGTTGTGTGACTATTTTGTTTTTTTGTCGTATGAAATTAATTTATATTTTTTTTTATTATGTATAATAACGTATCTACAAGTATTATGTAAAACACAAAAAAGGCAGCATTAGGCCATCTTTGCTTTAGCAGTATTAGTAGTAACAACCGTATAATAGTGAACAGAAAATTAAGTTGTACATACTTTTTATTTACTGCGTATAGTGAACGATTAAAGTTCAGGAAAAGGGGGGGGGGTCCAACAATATGTCCCCATTCAAATGCATTGATTTTCCCAAAATACAAGGGTGTTCTGAAACCCCCGGACCCCCCTCCTTTTGAACCCGCCACTGGCTCACATGTTTCACCCGAATAGAAAATTATATAAAAAAAAACATATTCCGAGGAAAAGAATCACTGCACACCGAATAAGGCCAGGTTTCCTTAAGGCCATTGGAATCTAACTTATTTTTAATTTTGAAATCAATTGTGCTTCTCTTCCATCTCTTCTTGTCGATTTTTCTCCTTTTTCATTTGAGACAGACTTCATACAAGAATTTCTGACGAAGAATGAAAAGAAGCTAGTATTAACCTTTAACTTCACAATCCGCAATATAAAGGTGTCTTTTGACTAAATAGTTCTAAGTTTGGCGATTATGTTGAACGCATCTACCCCCATCGAACTTGAAATACCATATATTGCCTCACTAATACATCTATTAATTGACAATGATGGTCGGTTGAAAACAAAACTTCATGGCAAAAGAGATAATTCAAATTTCCAATTGCGATCTTTTCATTTCTGTCTTCATTAAGCAGTCTTTAGAACTGAGGGGGTCAGACCCATGTCAGACAAGCTCATGATTGTGTTTTATACATAAATTTATAATTGAACTTTTAAAATATGTTCTATTATATTGTATTGTATTTCATTGTATTCCATTGTATTTAAAATGTATATTTGTTTGTTTGTATTGCTTGACCCTTCATAAGTGTAATTTTGCAATAAAGATTATTTATATATATGTAGCAAAATTCAGACTACATGTACCCAGTTGATACATGATTTCCTAGACAGAGGGTAATGATTACAGGTAAACAATAATAAGACGTCACATCCGCTTTTGGTGAGATTTGTGTTGCTCTGCTTTTAGTTTTATATACTGGTGTTTTTCTTTAGGTCATTGTCAGTCGTATTTTTGACATGACATTATCAGCTCGTTTTCGACTCTTAAGTTCAAATGTCCTGTTGGTATCTTTCGCCTTTCTTCGAAGCTATCATAGAAATTTAAGACTAACAGAGGTTTTTATTTAATAACCACTTTATTCGTTAGCGGTTATATTTCTATCATTTATTCCTTTTCTAATATAAGCGCAAGACATCGCACTATCAGATTGTCATTGAACCGACTTTATCTTCTGAAAAGAAATAAATGATGTTTAATCTTCGCTTGATTTCAGTCTGGCGTTACGAGCACCTGTTCACTTTAAGAGGAAATGCTGCATTCAAATCCAAACAGTTATTTTGCAAGATATTCTGAAAAAAAGATTATCGTTTATGACACTGATATGATAGATTGATAAGTAATTACCATGGAAACGGTTTGAAGGATCTTTATTTAATGTTTTAAGTTTTCTGTGTCATTGTGTATGTTCCAATGTTTAGTAAAAATTACACTAAAATTTAGCATGATGTGTATCAATACAGATACTTGAAAAGGTTTGTTAGCTTGATAACTGCAAATAATTCAGTCTTAGTACAAGCTCGTAGTTTAAATAAAAATTACGATTGCATCATGTGTTTTGTGGATTGGAAAACGTTTGAACACATATTTGATATTTATAAAGTATTTCTGTGCTACACACCAAAAAAAAAAAAAAATGCATTTGGTCATGGCATTTTCAAATTTTTTGATTTTAATTTAAATTGAACATATAACATCTGCTTGTTGCATTGAATTATCATTGATATGTTCATAATTATAAATTAACTGTTAACAAAATTTTGAATTTTTAAAATACTTAGGCTTTTCTACCTCAGGAATAGATTATTTGGCAAAACTTTAAGAAGTTGTAGTCCTCGGTGCACTTCAACTTCGTACTTTATTTGGCCTTTCTAATATTTTTTTTATTCGAGCGTCACTGGTGAGTCTTTTGTAGACGAAACGCGCGTCTGGCGTAAATCCTGGTATCTATGACGAGATTATTTACATGTCTCATCTTTTAAAAAAGATAGGAGAAGCTAAACCGGTTTATCTTCGGTTACATAAAGTACACGGATTTATATTTATGGCGAATACAGTCTGATGTTCCGATATGTCGAGAAAAGCTACAGCGTCCTTCGGTTAAATAAAAAAATTTGGAAAACATTTGAAAAATATTTTCAATTTGAATGATATTTTAACAAATATGATAAACAATTACATCTTTTATTCAAGTTTCTCTTTAAAAAAAAAAAACCAAATTAAACAGTTGCATTGCTCATATGTTATCTTGACCTCTAATGACTAAGTTTTTTTTAAATGGAGAGCCTTAAATAAAAGCCTTAAGATGTTTTTGCTTATTATATTTGTTTTGAAAAAAGTCAAATTGGAACATATTTTTCAAATATCTTTTTAATAATGTAATTTCAAGAAGAAAAAAATTACAAGACGCTTTAAATCATAGCATAGATTTTTTTTTATTGTAACACCGATTTTGAATGAACCAATTATAACAAGCAATTCAGTATTGAAGATAAATTTCAATAAACCAAGCTTAAAGGAAAACAACAAACATCTTTATGAATGACTAACATCGGCAACAATCCGTATAAACAACCACAGTTTGTGAATATAGCAAGAAACAAATATTAAGTAGCTGCCAAAATTCAACAATTGAGTTTAACAGGTGTCTTAATTTCATTGCAGCATATTTGTATAAGGATGAGTTACTTTACAACTCCAACACTTGTTGCTGACTCCTTTACATGACATGAGGCGACACTTGAATTTCGACATTATACGGATAATTATGGATTGACAAGTGATTATTTTTTGTACGAACAGGTGAAAGATGATTCCTCTTTTCAATTTTGTGAGAAAGTTTTGTTGTGGTTTAACTTAAGGATGTTTGCTGCTCAGTTTCAAAATAAATAACTTACCATAAAACTAGTATATATTGATAGGGAATTAATTTAGGATTCAAAAAAGCAAAAAAAAATAGGGGTCAATGTGCTTGTTTTCGAGATATTAGCCATTGGAGTTTTGGCGGGAAAATGTTCTCTCTTGACTTTTCTATACTGTACCATTGACCAGTTAAAGTTCTCAAATAAATGTACTATTAAAAAATAAATAAAATTTTATAAGACTTTTAAAAATGGCTTATAGTTAATACATGTAAACGATTTTAAAAAAAGAAAATGGGGGTCCATGAGCAATTTTTTTTAGGCATTCAAATAGATAAAACCAGAGGATTTCGAAAATCTGACAAAAATTCCAGAAACATGACAAACAAGCATCCTTAAATTATAAAGTACTGATTGAAAATCAGAGAATAGGGAAATGTATAAAATAGATTGAGTTAGAAGAAGAAAAGAAACAAAAGAATATATAAAAAAGAAGATGTGGTATTTATATTACTCTATGCATACTTCCAAACGATGTTTCTGCAGTGTGTGTGCGTGTGTGTGGTTTGTTGATGTAGGGGTGTTTTTTTTGTTTGTTTTTTTAGGGGGGGGGGGGTTATCGTGCACAAACATGTACATTTTTACATTACTTTTTTAATCTCTTTTTTTTTAAATCAATTACTTATTTTTTATTGTTATTTTAAACGCACAACTTGCACCAACACAATAATTGACAGCAACTTTCTTTTTAAGATCGCAGTCAAATATGCATATAATATTTTAGTTGAAGTTGATATAATTGTTATAATTTACACAAAGTAACCTTCTTTCAAATACTTTTTATTTCTTATTTACAAGTATTAACCTATATAAATGTATAGTGGTGATTTCCAATGCTTTAAGGATCTTATATAATTTTTATCTTATAGCTTTAGTGAATTGATAAAATTGAGAATGGATATGGGGAATGTGTCAAAGAGACAACAACCCGACCATAGACAACAGTCGAAGAACATCAATGGGTCTTCATTGCAGCAAGAAACTCCCGTACCCGGAGGAGTCCTTCAGCTGGCTCCTTAACAAATATGTTACTAGTTCAGTGATAATGGACGTCATACTAAACTCCGAATTATATACAAGAAACTAAAATTAAAAATCATACAAGACTAACAAAGGCCAGAGGCTCCAGACTTGGGACAAAGGCGCAAAAATTCGGCAGGCTTAAACATGTTTTTTTAGATCTCAACCCTCCCCCTATACATTTTTGTACCTCTAACCAAACAAAGAAAAAAACAAACGCACAACAATACGCATAGTAAAACTCAGTTTAAGAGAAGTCCGAGTCCAATATCAGAATAGGTTACAAAAGAAATTAAACAAAATGACAATAATACATAAATTAACCAGGCGCGTAGCTACGTTTACGTCAAAACGCCCGGGCGTACACTTGAATTTGAAAAAAAAAATATCTCCATTAAAAAGATCTGGTTAAAAGCACATCAGTGTTGTAAATCAATCTCCAATAGCTTGTAATTGCTTATAAAAGTGACGAAATCTACTTCCGATCAAATAGTACCGTATTATATATTTGTTTATTTTCTTTCGGTCAAAGTCTGAATCTCCTGGTGATTCTTCTTACTTTCCATTTGTTCAAAGAAATTCATAATCAGCTGAGATTCGATATGTGCTTTGAATTTTAGCCGAGCCTGCGACATTTATGACGCGGAAAAAAGAAATAGCGAACCTAGATTTCTTCAGCGGCGTCAACATTTAGGTTCAATATGTGGTTATTTTAATATCAATAATTTTGTCAAACCTTCATGAAGTTTTACGAAAATTGGACAGAAGCTTTTTATTCTTAATAGAGTATCCAAGGCATAATGATGAATTTATATTTTTGATTTTACCGTATTTTACTGATAAAGGGAATTTGTTTTTTGCAGTTAAAGAGTAGATACAGTTTGCGGTTAAAGAAGTGTGTTACACTTCAATTACTTTGTCAAACCTTCATCGAATTTTATGAACCTTTAACTGAGAAGCTTTTTTTGTGATTAATGTCTGAAGCAACTTTTAGCAATAAACAGACGGTCTGTGGTTAATATTGTTTTTTATTAGACAATTTTGAAAATCTTCAGATATTGTATTGAAACTTTGGCAGAAATTAATATTCCAGATCAAGAAAAAAAAAACATCTTAATAAATTTAATGTTTGATTGTTTTAAATCTTGTAATGAAATGAACTGATTGATGGATTCAATTTTTGAAGGGGTAATCTCAGACGAGAATCACGGTAATCCATGGACCCCTTTACGAATTTTCATATTGTACCTAAAAATCTATGCAAATTTATCATTTCATATCCATTTACACAAATACAGGGGTTTTAGTCAAGTAATTGCTTTAGCCCACGGTTCCTTTAAAACATATTTTAAAGTAACTGGTCTGGATAATTTCTCTAACACCAATGACCATCAGATTCCAAATCAACAAAATGGGTTCATTAACATAAAAGATTAAAAACAATAGTCTCTAAAGTATGTTCAACTTTCTACATGCAGTTCGTTTTAATGATAGAAATCGGACTCCCCCTCCTCCTACCCACTACTATGAATAGGTTTTATAACCTGGATCCGAGGTTGGGCGTACACTTAAAAATAGCCTAGCTACGCCACTGTTAACAAACGAATACTACCAGTTACTGACCTGCCAGCTCCAGACCTCAATTAATTTCATCCTATGAATATCAAACACAATTCCTCCCGTTTGGGGTTTTAGTATTATACCATCATTAAATATATGAGAAGAACATAACCCGTGTCATGCCAACAACTGGTTTAAGAATAAATTCCGTACAAAGACCCTATAAGTGAATCAATATTTAAGCCAAAATATGCAATCTTTTTAAAATGACCTGACAACAGTATCGTTAATAATTATATCCCTTCTTGATAAGTCTGTTTAAAGGTTTTGTTAGTTTTTGGGGTGAATACTAACATTTTTGTGCTTTGTAAAAAAAATTACCATAAAAAGTTGAATGTGGAATATCTGAACGTATAAGATAGTTTTCTCGTGAAATTTAGTCCTTCCTATGGTGTGTCTACACATACCGAACACTTTTTAATTTTGTAACTATAACTTATCTCTGTATGTTCACAATCTGCTCTTTTATGAAGATGCATGTTATGTATTGGTATAACTATTTATGAAGATGACTATTGTGTATTGGTATTGAAGTGTGAATAGTTATGTTAAATTTTGTAATGCTTGAAAGGACCCTGTGATTTTGAAATTAAAAAAAATGAATATGATTTAATATGCTTAGTATGAAATTCAAAACAGTGTAGCTGTGGCCATTGATTGACACATTAAAATCATTCATTGACTGGGACAATTTAGGTGAACGTTTGTATGTAACGACCAATGCTCACTATGTACTTTTTAAAGAAACTTAAACTATGGGGTCACCAAAGGTTCTCAAAACCTAAATAAAGAAATTCGAAAAATTAATCAGAAATAACACGATATTTTGATTTATATCAATTATATAAATCAAAACACAAAGTTTATTCCTGATTAATTTTTCGAATTATTTTATAATTAAAGGCGTTAAGAAACCTTTGGTGACCCCACAGTTTAAATGTCTATCGTAGGTACGTCATGAACAGTGGTTGTTACAGACAAACGTTCACGTAAATTGTCCCAGTCAATGGATGATTTTGATGGGTCAATCAATGGCCACAGCTACACTGTTTTGAATTTCATACTATATTCATGGGATATAAGTTTATATATTTATTAGAAGGGACGCAATTCTACATTCATAGAATTATATGATTCTGAATTAATACAAATGTATTCTGTATTTTAATGTTCTATCGTATATTTTATATTTTTATTGTTTTTTGTATAGTACTGTGGTACATTTTGGGTCAGTTATGTATATCTTTATTCTCACAAACCAAATTACAAAGGTATAGAGATAATTATACATATTTCAATAAAATAACATAAATAAATAATTTAGAAAGTATAGATAGAGGCATTCACAATCACAATGGTTGACCCAGGAAAGTTCAATTTGATATAGATCAACTTAATCATTACGTTCAGTTGCGTACATTTTTTGGAATTCATTAGGTAAAAAAACTGCAACTGTTGTGTCTATCTATTTCTATAATGAAATTTCTATAATGAAATGCAATACATTGTGCAATACTGTAGAAGTAATCAAAAGCTGAACAATCTAGACTATTCTGTGGTGTTATGTGGCAAAAGGACACTGATTTTTTTAACATCGATGTTTTCAAGAATACAATTGAGACAAGTTATGATACAATCTGCTATTAATAACTGTACGTAAGCTGTCACAGTGTGTCATAGAACTGATTTTAACTGGCAATTCTCTGCTTTCATATTACAAACTATGCCTCATCATAAGGTCTTCAAACCTAAAACGATATCATAGTTACAAAACTTTGTACCATTAAATGCGTCAACATATGAAACCCGATAATTTCTCCAAAAATTCAAATTTTTAAGCATGCACAGCAGGCATGGGGCAAACAACATTGTAATTTAGTTTGCATTATACTACAATTACTTTGACAAAACCATGCATGAAATATGCATGAGCAAAGCCCATATAACATAGTCAGCTCTAAAATGGCCCAGAAATGACAAATCTTTAACAATTCAAATTGGGAAACTAACGGACTAATTTATGTACAAAATAATGAATAGAAATGTAAGCTGACTATGTAGTGTGGGGTTTGCTCATTGTACAGGGACCTATAGTTGTTAATTTCTGTGTCACTTGGTCTCTCGTGAAGAGTCTCATAAGCAATAATACCATATCTTCTTTTTTTCAATTATATGCATTTATCAAAGTAATGTATTAAATTACCAATTACATTTGCAAATTATTTGCATTGAAATACATTTTACATTTGTAAAATTGTATTATCAAGTTAAAAGAAAAACCAATCATTTGAAAAGCAACATGGAGTCACAAAAGATTCTATAATATCGAGAAACTGTTCCATGTATTGGATTTAAGCAAACATGCATTCGTATTTCAAAATGACAACTTTTCACTAATTCAAACGGTTTTTTTTCAAGTTCTACCTAGGGCAACCCTTATCTCCAAATTTCCTCTAGTGACCAATGTAAAGTGTAAAAAATGAATAATAAAAAAAAAATTGGGAATGTGTCCATAGGGACATAGATGATGCCCCCCCTTCCGGCTAGCATATAATGCTAAAAAGGAACTAACTCAAGAACTGTAAAAGCAAAGCTTCCAAAAATTGAACGTAAATTGAGTTTTGTGGTAGAAAGCATTATACATACAATTCATTACATTTAGTTGAGAAAACGAAAGTAAAATTGAACATTGCATTAACATAAAGCATTGGTTGTAGTTGATTAAACTATCATTCTGGACTAAGAAAGATAACTTTAATTTTCAAATAAGACTTTAAAACATTTTTAGAAATGAAGGGTAACAATTGCTATAATTTATCAGTGGAATGCAAAATTAAACATTGCATTGTCTAAAGCATTGAGTGTAGTTGATTCAACCATAATCATGGACAATGGAAGATAACTCCAATTAAAAAAAATACTTAATTAATATTTTAAGGGGGGAAAAATGAAAAAAATAGCATTTTTTCCGTTTGTAAAGGGCATAACTCTAGAACAGTAAGATTGATGGCACCGAAATTCAAACTTGATCTGTATCTTATAGTTATATTTTATAATAATTTATTAAAACATGCAATGCATTAGAAATTTTTTATCTAGCTATAGGGCATGCTATGCCTTAAAATTTTCCTAGACTTTAAATAGTTAAATCTGAAACAATATGTTAAATTTTACTGTTTAAGTGGATTGTAAATATCTATTCATCTCTTTTGAATAAAAGGTGCATGTGAATTAATACATGTTGAGTTATACTTACGAATGATGTCCTTGTACCGATGATAAATGTTTAAGTATACATTTGCTGTTTCCTTAAACAAAGAAGTGCTAAACTATGATAAAAGCTTATGATTATCAGGTTAAAAACTTTTCAATTCATTAATTTCATTTTTGTTCAAGATTTACGATAGTTGACAATTTTAGGGTGCTCTTCAACTTATATTACACTGAAACGTCACAAATTGATCTAAAAATGAATTCCTTAAACATTTTCTGATTCTTGAAAAATGTATTTGATCTTCTCCTGCATACTTTATCTTCCATCCAATACGAGCGCCAGCAGAAGTGACGACTTTTCTAACACGTCTATTAGCCACTATTCGAATTGTCAAAATTGTCATATCACCGGAACATAACGTAAAAAAATCAAAAACAAGAGAAGATGAGCATAATAGGGAAACCGATTTTGAGGATGAGGACAAAGACTTAGTCAACAGAGGTTGTATAATTGCCGTTGTTGCCGATGATCCATAGGGTGATTATTTTTTGTTGAAAGCTTCGGGAAAGACACAAATTTTAAACGTTGATACCACGGATAAATGGGGTGCACATTTTCCAAAAGGTAATGAAATCATTCGTTGACTTTACTTAAATTGACAGTTGAAGACGGGGTGATAAAATTAAAACTCCTGCAGCGCAAAACAGTTTTTGTACCGGCTGTTTTAACACGATTTATATGCATAGACTGAGATACAAGTGATGAAGGAATATTTACCATGCATCGAAGTGACTACACCTGCAAGCCCGACCTCCCCGTAAGTCGTACTTTGACATCACATGGGAACGCTCAAAATGATCTCAAAAACCTTACCATCACAATCATAGACCACAACGACGTTTGGTAAAGGTCCGACAGACTTGCTCGGGAAAGGTTTTGGATAAGAAAGTTAAGGACAGTTTCCCCAGAGGGCATACATGAAAAAAACATAGAATAAGTCACTCATTTTCCTTACCATCTCTCATTTTCCTGTCTGTCCGCCCGTCACTAGTTTCCAGTAACTCCGGCTTCCGTACTGGACTTAAAGGTTTAAGGATTTTTTTAAATTATACCAGTTTAAATTACAGGGTTCTATTCATTTGGGATGTATGCACAAGTACGCAGCCAAGTTCAATTATTTTACCTTAGTATATAAAATTTTAATTATTTTTTTAATCATTATTAAACTGCTATTTATTCGGGATGTTTAAATACGCAGTCTCAGTTGC
Organism: Mytilus edulis; assembly: GCF_963676685.1. NCBI lineage: Eukaryota > Metazoa > Mollusca > Bivalvia > Mytilida > Mytilidae > Mytilus > Mytilus edulis. The sequence goes on from NC_092347.1 coordinate 50,682,727, forward strand.
AATTGCTCTATCGTTGTCAAATTTGAAATATTACACCAACTTAGATCGGTCAGGGCTGTTTATTGAGACTTTTTTCTACACAGTTGTTGAAACATCTTAACTGTCGTCATCTTTGGAATTTTTGAGTTGTGCAAGTTCATATCGAAAATTACTATATTTATTTTGGCATAGATTTCATTCAATATTTTATTAAAGCCTCACCACATACACATGATACAATTACATATATTTTCACAATAGAATATCCATACAGATACATAAAATATACATGTATGTATAACAACAAATTTTTAATTCAGTCACACTGTATGTGCCAATCTTAAAAGATTTATGAGAGACTGTACAAGCAATACTATTAAAAAACAATTAGATATAGAACATATTATATATAATATATATTTGCTTATTAAAATACAGCATAATCAATCATATAAAAATCCATTTCTTCTTATCAAAATACTATAGCAGGTTCTGGTGACACTTTCAAAAACTTTATCATTATTAAATAAAATAAATAACTTTTCAATATCAGATCAATGTTAAATTTGCAACTTCATAAAACAATATATGTGTAAGATCTTCATATAGTGGACATTTCAATAAAACATGTAGTTCATCTTCAATACTCTTATTACAATAAAAACATGTTCTTTCATATCTACCAGTTTCTATTCTAAGGGGAGCAACTCCACATCTAAATTTAGCAAAAGAACTCCTAAATTTAAGTGGCATTTTACATTTTAAGTAAGTATATCTTTGCAGTCTTTGCGTCGTGTTTGGAAATTTTAAAATTGTACCTGCGTCTCTGATCTTCGCTTAAACTGTTTTTTGTTGCTGGTTTTTTTTATGAATTTCAAGAATGTGATAGTTTTATAAATAGAATAGATTGACATCATTTTACATCGTGATCATACTGATGAAGGATATCTGTTATCCGAAATATCTAACATTTGTTCATTTTATTGTTATTTTTGTTGATGTTGTATTCTTTTGGACTGGTTATGTAAACATAATCTGAACGAATAAAATAAATTTGATCTATGACAGTACACAATATAATATATATTATGGTCCCCAACGCTCTTCAACGTGTACTTGTTTGTCTTTATAACTATTTTGATCTGAGCGTCACTGGTGAGTCTTGTGTATACAAAACGCGCGTCTGGCGTATTAGATTATAATCCTTTGATAACTATTAACACCACTGGGTCGATACCACTGCTTGTGGACGTTTTGTCCCGACAGTATCACCACCCCCAGTAGTTAGCACTTCGGTGTTGAGAGGAATATTAATCATCTGGTCATTTTTATAAATTTCCTGTATACAAAACTTTGATTTTTTTTTATTAATTAAGTACTAATATTAAGATATAATTAAGGAAAGACAGGGCGAGTATGCATAAAGCATCTTAACTTAAGTGTTCCTTAAACTTAGATTTAACTTAGAATTCCCTCAGTTGATTAAGCAAAATTCTTAAGTCATATGCATAAACTTAAAAAGAGTGCATTTCTTTCTAACACAAACGATGCAAACGTCTAAGCGCGCACATGTTTTGATCATTTGTTTCTAACATACGTTTGAAAAGTTTACATAATCTTTTGACAAACTATGCATTCGCTAAAAATGCGTCTACAGTAGTACGCTACATTTGTTTCTAAGTTCAACCTTGAATTTTAGTAAAATTATAAGAAAACATTGGAACAATCTGCAGAAGACAAACAATGCAGTGAAATCTTCATAGCGTATAAATGTAACAAAAATATAAAAGAATAACTTGCTGATTCACATAAGCAAGATACACATGAGTATAGAACCATAGTCACGAAATACATTCATTCAGTTCATTATCCAGTACGGCGCCAAATAGATTTATTTCTTTTTGTTATCCTTTTTGATTCTCTATGTTTAAATACTAGTCTTAAATGTGGCTCAAATGTTTGATATTTGACTTGAAATGGCAATTGCTTAGTAGTCTATTGGGAGGTAGACATTTTTTTTTATTCATTTGCAAGCTATTAGTAGGTCTTGAAGGCATAAAACTTTGCTCAGTGCTCGGAGCACAAAAATCATGCTCGAAACATGAAAGCTAGCAATTTGATTGGTTGATTTTCGAGTCTGAGTACAAAAATCATGCTCGAAAGTTTTATGACCGTGAGATCTTTGTCTTGTCCGAGTAAACGGCAGCACGTCAGTACTGCAAATCTAACTTGGAGTCTATAAACATCTTACAGCTAATTGTTTTCTTAAAATTCTTAATAATACATATTCAAGATAAGCACTTTTGGTCTCATCGGTCTATGGAAAATGCATTAAAATGTTTATTTAGCTCAGTGAAAAACCTGATTTTTCAATAGTCGTTTCTCGGATAATAATTATATGGCAATCTTGTACGAGTCAGTTACCGAGTCAAATTTTGATGGTTCATCCATGAATAATCAGAGATTTGATGGTGCTGATTCCTTGGGGTAGTCATTAGGAACGAATATAAACTAAGCACTTTAAGTTTGATGATAAATTGAGACAAGGGGGAAACACTTATCTTAATTGCAAATAAATTACATTCATATTTCATGCGTAATTATTTTTAAGTTATCAAAACATATGTTAAAGAAATCAACAACGTAGCGTGTGGGTAACAAGTTGAAAATCGACAGAAATCAACCATTTAAAAACGTTCAGATCACGTAATTTATTAGTATGTCGTTTTTACCAAATAGTAATGAGCCGTGATTTGGAATGAGAAATGTTTTCATTGAAGCAACAATTTGACAAACCCTGCATGGCAGAGTACATACTGTTGATTTGACAGATATGTTGATAATACAAAAAAGACGAAGATGCAGAACTGGAAAATAGATTAAAGATCAGATTTTGGCTGATATTGAACATATTTATGTTTTTATTACAATTCCAAATAACCATCAGAAAGAAAAAAGATATGAATTTTTATCAGATGAAAATAGTTTAGATTTCACATAATTGAAAACAAAACTGAAGAAAATTTAAAGAGCAATTTATAAAATTTGAAACAATCTGATTACCTAAGATATATCTTTTACAGAAGCATTTCTACTTCGGCATCGGTACCTTAATTTTAAAGCTGATACGAGAAAAATTGACAGCTCATTTGGCACTTTCCATTAGCCAACTCAACTGTATACATAAATAACACATTTTGAAATTGTGAAAGGTGTTTTACGTCAATTTCTTTTTATGCCCCACCTACGATAGTAGAGGTGGCATTATGTATGCTGGTCTGTGGGTCCGTTCGTCTTTCGTCCGTTCGTCTGTTTGTCCCGCTTCAGGTTAACGTTTTTTGTTAAGGTAGTTTTTGATGAAATTGAAGTCCAATCATTTTGAAACTTTTGTTCACATTGTTCCCTATGATATGATCTTTCTAATTTTGTCAAATCTGAGTCTTGGTTCAATTTCAAGTTTCTACTACTGAACATAGAAAATAATAGTGCGAGTGGGGCATCCGTGTGTTATCGACACTTTTTGTCTTTTCTTATTTTCATCGCATGCTTATGAATTTGCGTATATTGGCCTTTTTGAAAGGGTCTGGGAGAAATTTCTTTTTTTTTCAATTGAGTAATATGTTTTTCAAATTTTATTATCAATCAAGGCAGTCTTTTAAAAATTTTAGCCAAAATTTTGAGAGAAAGGATGAGGGGTACAAAATATGATTTCTACTAGAAACATGTACATCCCATATCAACTTTTTCTTTTCAAATTTCTTAGATATGTATTTTTTAAATCATTTAAAACAAAGAACTTGAATTAATATGCATTTTTGTTCTTAAAACAGAGAAAAATCACAAATTTACAAAATTGACAGCATGGTAAATTTGACTTGAAAAAGCATCAAAATATGATAAAACTTTCTTTTAATTAACACCTACCTATACTTTTTTTTAACTTAAATTTCTTCATCTTTATAGTAAGTATAACTTGATACAAGTTTAATTGATTTTTTTCACAATATTAGCCCAAAAATGAGCAAAAACTGATGAAAAATGGGAAAATCATCGAAATTTGGGTAGCCGAATCTGTAGCAAAAAAAAAAGAAGTGCACCGCCGTATGATTTTTTCTTCACCAACTATTTTTTTAAAGTCATATAAACCCAAAAATCAAGTTAAGGAAAAAAGTTTAATTCTAGAATTTTTTGGCTTCTCAGAGGTGTACATCCTTAAGTTCTTAAGTTTAATACTTGTAGTAAAGCTTTATATTTAGGACTATCAACATAAAGTCAGTTGGTGAAGAAGGCCAGACATTTCAGCCTATGCACTCTAGATTTTCACTAAGTCAGAATGTTGCTCCCATAGACTGTGTAAAAAAATAAAAAAAGATTTTATAATTCCTACCTGCATGTACCTACCCATACTTATTTTTTTTAGATGTAACTTAAACCACTTACACTAGTTTATTTGGTCTTAACACCTTTCTGAACATATACTTACAGGACTTACCTTTTGTATGTGTTGTTAATTTACACTTGTCATGATTGTCTGTGATATGCATGAAATATTTGCCACTGGACGTGAAGCAAAAATATACCCTTTGGCTTAGAATATAAGTAAAATAAATGACTAGTGATTTGACGTCAATGTTTACTCTGACTAATGTCAAAGCTATGTATCTGGAAAATGTGACTTAGCATGGACTAGATAATTGAAATTCAAATACATTTTCTGTTTTATAAAAATTGAAACTCAAGTTAAAAGTTTCATGAAAACAATGGTGTTAGACTTTTTTTTCTAAATGCCTTTACATATTGAGCTGATGTGCAAGTCTACAATGATGCTGGTTATACAGTTTTATAAGCTTACCTGGCCAAAATCTGTTCTTAATGGAGAAATTATGATGGGAGTGGAGGCATAGGCAAAAATGTTCAGAATATTGAGCTCTATCAATTGTTCCGTGATGTCAAAACTGTCATGACTTCTTATAGGAGTTATTGCCCTTTAATGATTTTTAGCTCATACAAAGAGCTTTTCTCATCACGTTGCGTTCGTCGTAGTCCTTTAACCTTTAAAAAAATCTTCTCTGGAACAGCTGGGCCAAATTAAACCAAACTTGGCCTAAATCATCCTTAAGGTATCTAGTTAAAAGAATGTTAAGTTTATGTGTTTTGGTCTGTTTTTCTTGTACACTGTATGCAATAGGTCTACTATGTTTGGTGTATGGAATGATTGTAAGGTGTACATGTCTAGCTGTCAGGTTTCATCTGACCTTGATCTCATGTTCATGGTTCGTTGGTCAATGTTAAGTTTTTGTCGAGCCTGAATTTTGTCGCAGAAAGCTCGACATAGGGATAGTGGCGGCTATGGCGGCGGCGGCTTTAGCTAACTTCTTAAAAGCTTTATATGTTAGAAGATGGAAGACTTGGATGCTTCATACTTTGTATTTAGATGCTTCGTGTTACGAAGTTTCCGTCTGTCACATGTCCATTGTCCTTGACCTCATTTTCATGGTTAAGTGACTACTTGAAAAAAAAAAATTGTAATGTTAATTTATTTGTTAGTATGAGTAATAGAATAACTATATTTGATATGTGCGTACCTTGCAAGGACCTCATGCCCGTCACAGTTTTCACTTGACCTCGACCTCATTTCATGGATCAGTGAACAAGGTTAAGTTTTTATGGTCAAGTCCATATCTCCGATACAGGTCTATTATATTCGGTGTAAGGAAGGACTATAAGGTGTACATGTTCAACTGGCAGGTGTCATCTGACCTTGACCTCATTTTCCTGGTTCTGTGGTTATAGTTAATTTTTTATCTTTTGGTCTGTTTTTCATATACTGTATGTCAACTATATTTGGTGTATGGAAATATTTTATGATGTACATGTTAGTCTCGCAGGATTTATTTGACTTTGACCTCATTTTCACGGTTCATTGCTCAGTGATATATTTTTGTGTTTTGGTCTGGTTTTCTTAAACTATAAGCAAATTAGGTCAATTATTATATATGTGTTGTATGGAGAATTGCAAGCTGTACATGTCTGCTCGGCATGTTTCATCTGACCTTGATCTCATTTTCTTGGGTCATGTTAAGATTATAAAGAACGCGAGACATTTTAGCATGTGACTCTTGTTGTGTTTTTGTCTGTTTTTCACTAACATTAAGGAGTATGTACCCTTTTGATGTTTCAATGCTAAACAGATGGAAATTTTATAGAATACCATAGCCTTTTCCCTTGTACCATTTAATGCATGATTGATTCTTGGTATGATTGTGTGTGTGTGTGGAGGGGGGGGGGGGCATCAGTGCTACAAATATGAACACATTTGGTTTTAACTTGACCTCATTGTCAATGATCTTTAAATATGTTCAGATTTTCTATTGCTTGTAGTAAAACCTTTAAATAAAATTGTCATAAAATGAATGGTCGGTAAAGCAGGAGAGACATTTCAGCGTGTGCACTCTTGTTCCAGACTTGGAATCTTTGTAACATGCTTTATTTTTGTTTTTTGTTTGAAGACAAACACAATATAATTTATGATCAATTAATTTAAACCTTAGAATGAAGGAAAACATTATTGAAATAAATTTGTAATGTCTAACTAAGTTTTGTAATGTTTAACTAAGTTATTATGTGTTCTATGAATTTTTACCAGTTCTAGAAATCCTCTATAGGCTAGCTTCATTTCTGTATGAGCTCAATCTTGTAAATTATTTCATTCAAATTAGTAATTAGTAAATAGAGGCCACTGTACAAACTTCAACGATGAGCAAACCACAAATTGCACATAGTAAATTAAAAAAAATGAAATAAGCACTATATACTTGTATATAGTTTCATAAAATTTAGAAAACTACATTTTGGCATTTTGTAAGCAAATAATTTGTAGACATTCCCTCATACTACCTGAATTATGTCTGATATAAAACAATGTGTGTTAAAAGCAACTTTGATGATCAATTTCAATAGGTTTACAAAGGAAAAGACTTTTTGTGTTTCTGGAACTACTTCTGTAATTTCAAACCATCTACTTTCTCACAAAGTGACTTAGGAATATTTTTAAAAGTTTCATATGATCTTCCTTCTTTATGAGGAAATGGCAAAATTTCTCTTAAATCCTCGATAATAACACATATTTCATCATCATAGCTTTTAATTTTGTGTCGTTTGGCTCTAACAAAAGTTCCAACTTCAACGTCAATGTTACTTGCAGTTTTGTGCATGCTTGGTATAGTGCTCAATTGTTGAATTTTCTTTATTGAAAAACATATGTTTAATGTGTTTTTTGCTTTCTTTTACCGTGCTTCCATTCTTATACTAAATCAGCTGGAACATTGCCATCTTCCCTTCCATGGAGGTTTACGAAGCTAGCAGAGAATACCCGACAGACTTCTTGTAAACCCATTACAGAATATTGCTATTCGTAAACTCTCCTTAGGGTACATGGCGCTCAGTATACTTTGGCATCTGAGCTGCACCATCATCATTTTAAGGAGTGGGAGAAACTGTTCTCTTACTGGTTCCTTACATAGATTCAGGAAATAGCGGAAGATCAGTCCTACTTCCAATGAGTAATGGGCATAGTCTTTTACCTTGTCAGGTTTCAACTGTTCCAGTATTCTACTATGCAAATAAAGTAAAGGCAAATAAATTGGTTGCGGCAAATTATACAATTTTCGGGAAATTTTTCGACAAACTTTAACATATTCTGTTCAAATAATTAACATTATCAGAGACATATAATACTATATAATACTAATACTGTATTATATGTCTTTGATATTATGCAACTGGACAGCAATTAGAAGAAAAAAATCAAAGCGAATGGACCCTGGGCGAACAGGTATTAGGGCGAACGTGAACCAGGGCGAACTGAACCATATTCTGAAAAGAATAACTTCCGGTTCATACACTTTTTTCTGTTTCAAGTTATATGAGGTCCATTTGAGGGAATATGGAACTTTATATCCACTTTCCCTGAGAAAAAAACCACAAACATGCTTATTAACTACTGCGAAATTCCTAGTTTTGTAACCGTGAAACATGTTTCAAATTTATTTTCATTAATATTGCATCCATTTTGATATTTGTAATGACTGATAATTTACCCAACTCGGAAACTGTTGTAACTAAGGAAAGTTGTTTACAAGATGTCAAGGAAAGTTTGTAACTTGAAAACATTTCCATTAGTTTAAATGTACGGTAAGTGTAATATGACACGTCTCGTCTGCTAAGTTAAAACAAACTGAAACTGAACTTCACTTAATTTATTGAGACGAACGTCTTCACACATGTATAAAATGGGAATACTATAAATAATTTGAGCCTTCTTTTACTTTGAGCCAAGGGTCCCTATACTTTAGAGTTAAGTTTCATTCTTGGTTATGGTTAGGTTAGGAGATGTTTTAGGTTAGGGTTAGGCCTTAGGGCTAGTGTAAGGTTTTGGTATGGATAAGGTTTGGGGTTAAGAATAGTTTAGTATAGCTCTTGATTGGTTGGGACCCCTAAAGTAAAAGAAGGCCGTAATTTGGACAATCAATGATCATTAATTGACTATCCTTCACAAGTTTCTGAAAGATCTTCATGAATGGGTAATATCCTAATTTTTTAACTAATATGATTCATTTAAGTTTTTAACAGCCCTACTCATTTAACAGCCCTACGCGTATAGCTAATACTACCAAAACGGCATGTGTCATACTGGTGACCAGAGGCTGATGTAGGGGAAGGGGCTCGCCCCCCCCCCCCCCCCCCCCCCTTTTAAGAAAAAAAATTGGTTGATTATATAGGGAATCACTGAAGCGTGACGGGAGCTGGCCCCCTCTTAGGCAGCCAGTGGGCCCCCACTTATGAAAATTTCTAGATCCTCCACTGGTGACGTCGTCCTGGTCATATTAGTCATGTGATCTATATTGCTTTTCGGCCCTGTTCAATATTTCCAATACGGACTGGCAATGAATCCTGAATTACATGTAAACATATATATTGTGCATGACTAATTCACGATTCATTGCCAGTCCTTATGGGAAATATTGGCCCTACATTTATATTCACATAATCGCCAGTCCGTATTGGAAAATTATTGGCCCTATATTCACATTTGATGAATGTTATACAGAATTCAGAACAAGTCTGTATTGACAATACATGTACCAATGCCAATACAGAAACAGCCAGTTAATACATTTAACTCTAATATACTGTATTAACCATTTATGAAGATCTTTCTCAAACTAAATAATAGGATTAAAACAGCCCTATTACTACCAAAACGGCATGTGTTATACTGGTGACGTCGTCCTGGTCATATAAATCATGTGATCTATATTGCTTTTCGGCCCAGTCCAATATTTCCAATACAGACTGGCAATATACATGTACCTGTTAGTATATTAATTTATTTATACCTACATGTAAATGAATACATTTAAAAATTTACAGTAACATTTTTGTAGTCTTTACAGTGTTAAATTACCTTGTTAAAGGTTTGAATGTTGAATGGCCTTTCAATACTACACTGTATCAAACAAATCTTAGAAATTCAAATGCTGTCACAATTTAAAAGGGTTCAAGGGGGCTGGACTAGGTATAAGTCCATTTTTTTAAAATTAAATATAGGATTTTGATATTTTTTTCAAAAAACATGTGATAAATGGACTTTATCATTCATATACTACAAAATGTAGCTTTTAATAGAAAAATAAAATAAATGGGGTCACTGTTCATTTAATCTCACAATCTCCCTTTCGAAAGAAGCATGCATTTTTGTTATGGTACTTACAATGTATTTTCTGTTAAACTAATAGTACCCTCAAGCCTCCTCAAACCCTTTCCTCCATAATGATGCCTTTTGACGCCTGTGTAGTGTGTACATAGTGCCTCAGTTGAAATGTCTAACGGGAACCTACAAATAAAAACTATCAGACTTTATAAAATTTGTATCTAATATAAAAAGAATATTCATGAGAAGATATGACTAGAATTTCATTGATGAAATATTCGTTTTCACATTGCATTAATACTTTAAACATGATGATTTTTTTTTATTGAAACAATCCTTTGCAAATCAAGTATGTAAAAAAATAATCCATGGAGGAAAGGGTTATGTAACCGAGGGGCGTTACAGGTCATGATTTTATTTATAAAATCATTAGAAAAACAATTAAACTATGACGGTCACCATATCAGGAACTAGTTGTTGCAGTTCACGAAAATCCAACACATTCAAGTTATATAATTTAATTCCAAGCCAAAGTTCTAGTATAACATATATACAAAGGATAACGTCAACACAATATGACTCCTACTGCATCTAATGGATCTTACTATTTCTCCTTAGTATACTAATTTCACAAAGTTTACAACTAATATTTATAGTAAATATTCAAAATAGACAATACTCAATTAGAATGACAATTCAATACTCAAATTAAAATGACATTTCATAACTTTAAGCTATAAGTGACAGCATTCACATTAATTAATATAAAAGATAATTATAATTTATAATACTCATATAATCCTATTCTTTCATTTTCCTATACAATAATTTTCACACCTTTAGTATGAATTAATGTCTTTCATATTAATTTCTGTAACTCAATAAATAAATCTGTCACAAATATTAGAAACATTAAATGTCACTAATTAAGATTAACACATTATTTGTCTATACATGTAAATATTTAAATTTGTAAAATAATGTCTTTTCTTAAAGTCCAATTTCTTAATAAATGATAAAATTAAAATTAAGTCCAAATAAGCCTGGTGACAGTTAATTAAAGCATATTCTTTTTATATCTGTTGACAGAGAAGGTATGCCTGGAATTCCTGGACGAAAGACTGTGGTATGTTATATTTGTGGCAGAGAATTTGGATCACAGTCACTATCAATCCATGAGCCACAGTGTTTGAAAAAGTGGAGGCTTGAAAATGACAAGATACCCAAACCTCAACGAAGGAAAACTCCAACAAAACCGGAGATATTACCTGAAATAGATGGGATGAGTAATAATGAAAGGTTTAATGAAGCCGCCAGACAGAGTGCATTATCTCAGTTGCTGCCTTGTCCAAATTGTGGTAGAAAATTTAACCCAGACAGACTGCCTGTACATCTGAGAAGCTGTAAAGCAGGTAAAACATGAACACAAGATACATAATTGCCTTTATGTGCTCTTAATTTTAACCTACATTTTTGTACTGGCACAAATGTTGTCCATCTTTTCAGCAAAAACTAGACATAGGTCTTAATAGATGACAATTTATGACAGACAGTACCTGGTACATTGTATATATACATGTATATTGCATTTAATCTCAAATTTAGCCCAACCATGTTAGGTCTTCACAATTTTGTTGGCCAATTTTTGTTCTCCCCTCTGAGACATTGTGGCAACACTGCCTGCACTGTGTTCAGCTCTCTAGACAACTCATGATCAACCAACTAGGTTCTATAAAAATATAGCTTTCATTAGTTCAATGGATGTCTTTCCTCATTGTTTATCTAGTGTTTTTATGCCCCACCTACGATAGTAGAGGGGCATTATGTTTTCTGGTCTGTGCATCCGTCCGTCTGTCCCACTTCAGGTTAAAGTTTTTGGTCAAGGTAGTTTTTGATGAAGTTGAAGTCCAATCCACTTCAAACTTAGTAATACATGTTCCCTATGATATGATCTTTTTAACTTTAATGCCAAATTAGAGGGTTTACCCCAATTTCACGGTCCACTGAACATAGAAAATGATAGTGCGATTGGGGCATTCGTGTACTGGGGACACATTCTTGTTTTTTTACATAAATGAGACCATTAGTTATCTCGTTTGAATTGTTTTACATTTGTCATTTCAGTAAGTTTTTAAAACATTTATTAGATTCATAAACCATCCTGGATTTTCACTAAACTTGGTCAGAAGCTTCTAACAATATAAATGATAAAGGCTTAGTATCTAGGGAAATTGTTTTTCACCATTTTTGTAAAAATTATCTTTTTTATCATTTGTTCATTCAATGAATTTATGTTTCAACTCTTTTTTTAAATCTATAAATTTGATTGCATACTGTATTCATTTTTTACAAGCATTTCATACATTTCATCAACTTTAAATCTTTTATTTTTGCATTCCCCTATCACACTGAAAACATAGGCAACAACAAAAGTATATGCAGACACTGGGTCCCTTAAACCCTTACCAAATTCGAGGTGTTTAGTACATGTAGGTGGTAGAATATATCATTGCAGGGGGTCATAATACCATGGCTCAGTAAAGTTTTCCAAACATCTTTAAATGCATGTTTAATACATTGTACCAACTACCTATTGGAGTATGTATTAACTACTATGTAAAGGAGTTAGCATAGCTAATAAATCTTTGAATTTGAAGGTGCATAGTAGGGGGTTCAATATATATACCATGGCAGGAGGGAAGGGGGGGTGGGGAAATACCATAGATATATATAGCTAAGTAAAATTTTCCAAACATCTTTGAAAGCCATATCTGCCTTAAATTCAACTCAATGGGGTAATTGTTTGTAATTGTTGACTAAAAAAAATTTAGTTATCATAGTTATAGAAATGTGATGTCATGGATGTAGGAATTTATCATGAATTAACACGCTTTGATTAGTAAAATTGAGAATGGAAATGGGGAATGTGTCAAAGAGACAACAACCCAACCATAGAACAGACAACAGCAGAAGGTCACCAATAGGTCTTCAATGCAGTGAGAAATTCCCGCATCTGGAGGTGTCCTTCAGCTGGCCCCTAAATAAATATATATACTAGTTCAGGGATAATGAACGCCATACTAAACTCCAAATTATACACAAGAAACTAAAATTAAAAAAAGGTTTTCTACAGTGTAAAAAAATGAAAAGTAGAATTTGAAATATTTATTTAAAAATTAAGAAAAATTAAAGAAAAATGGGCTTTATCAATGTTTATAGAAACTATCTAAACATTTACTTTTCAGATAAAAACAAAAATCAGAACTCTGGAAGGGAGGAACTTCGCCCCAAAACAGCAGTGTTGAATGCTCCTAAATTTATTGATAAAAATAATACAGTTGACATAGAAAAACAAAGTACAAGGAAGGAAGTCGTTTCAAGACAAAATGGACCCATGAAAAGGAATTCAGTAACAAGCACCACAGGTGGTTCTGGTTCAAGACCCTCACCTGGACTTGAAAGAGAGGGTACATATACATCACCAAATAAAACTTTGCCAAAAGCAAAGATACCATCTGGCCCAAGTTTTGTCTTATGCTATATTTGTGGAAGAAAGTTTGGCACTGCTTCTATTTCATTTCATGAGCCGCAATGTTTAGAAAAATGGAAGAAAGAAAATGAACTTTTACCAAAAGCCCAGAGAAGAAAATTACCAGTAAAACCAGAAGTTGTTTCTAGCAATGGAAGTTATGATGTGGATGCTATGAATGCAGCTGCATGGGAGAGTGCGCAGTCACAGTTGATACCATGTGACCGTTGTGGTAGGACATTTGCCTCAGATAGACTGTCTGTACATCAACGATCATGTAAAGCCACTGGTGGTGTAAAGAAAGGCCCTGGTGGTTCTTCAACAATCACATCTAACCCAAACCCTAAAAGTAGCACAAAAATGAATGAGGCCCCTGAGAAGCCAACTTTTGTTTTATGTTACATTTGTGGACAAAAGTATGGTTCAAAATCGTTATCAATTCATGAACCTCAATGTTTAGAAAAATGGAAAATGGAAAATGAAAAATTACCCAAAGGTCAACGACGCACTTTACCTAAAAAGCCAGAGGTATTGCAGTCTGGTGGAAAGTTAGATGTGAATGCTATAAATGAAGCAGCATGGCAAAGTAGTCAAGCTCAACTCTTGGCATGTGAAAACTGTGGTCGGACTTTTAATCCTGACCGTCTTTCTGTTCATCAGAAGTCTTGCAAGCCAAAAATAGGTCAAGCTGCAAGCACAGATAATAATGCCCCTAGAACTAGTTTGAATAACACACCAACAGGACCAAAGACAGTAACAGCAGTGCAGGGACCTAAAACAGTTGTTTGCTATATATGTGGAAGGGAATTTGGAACAAAATCCCTTCCTATTCATGAGCCACAGTGCTTAGAAAAATGGAAAATAGAAAATAAAAATTTGCCCAAGGAAAGGAGACGACCAATGCCCAAAAAACCAGAATTTGGAAAAACAGTTACAAGGTAAGCAAATTAGTTATATGAGCTGAAAGTTCAATTGAAAATAGAGGTTTCATACTTGAAAATCATGATAAATACAACATTTTCAAGATCCATGAATGTCAAAAGTATACTAGAGTCAAATCGACATATATATATCTTAACTAAGTGTCCTCATTCCTCTTGAAGTTTTTTTTTCAGTTTGTATTCATCAAATGAGATTGTGGTATTATTACCATCTATCCACCAGAGACCAAATAAAGTAGATGTAAGCAACTATTGGTCACTGTATAGTCTTCAACAATGAGCAAAACACATCTGACCTAGCTTTAAAAGGTTAAGACATAACAAAATGTGAATTAATTAAAAAAAATAATGTCCTGATTTTAAAAGTACTAACCATAAAACGAAAGCAAATATGATATGTGGCAACAAACTCCAAACACTGAATTACTGGCTTCTGACTTGGAACATTTAGAATATGCATGGTTAGGCCTAACATGTTTGTGACATTGTGTGTTTAACTCTTTCTCTTAATTGGGATAGTGGTATAACAGGACAATGAAGAGGAAGTCACTGTATGAGTTCATCTGGCATCCTTGTAATATAAAGCTAGTGTGCAAGCTTTAAGGTTAAGTTTGATGCTTGTTCTCAGAATCTAACTAACAGACACCATATTCATTTTATTTACTGTGAAAATGTATCTCGCAGAACATGCTGTAAGCAAATGTCGAATGTTTTAGTTCACATCTACCAATTTACAGTGTTAAGCAAATATAATGATACATATAAAATCAAAATCAACATATCATATTTAATAAGTTTAAACATGTTTATTTATAGTGGATTGGGAAACAAGTTTTGCAACTTATATTTATCCCTCTCCACTTTGGGGGTGCGAGTGCTGCCTTGTAGCATGTGCCAAGTGCATCTATGAAGAAACTAAAATAAGAAATAAAGAGGGACGAATTAGATACCTGACAGTCAGGGGTACTACTTATTATACATGTACAAGTAAATTTTATTTACTCCTTTGGGACTTGTAATTGAGCAACAGACAAATGGGATTTTTATTGTCCATGAAATTATACTTAAATGAATAGTAAAGACTTCTGCAAAGGGTACACAATTTAAAATTCTATTAGAGCAAAGAAATCTTAAGAATTCAAGAAAGGAAGAAAGGATGACTTTTTAACTTATACAAGTAAAAAAATTCTGAATGTCTAAGGGACATAACTAAGCCATTTTTTTTTTACCTATACATGTACAAGTTAATAAAATTTACTTAAATAAGTAGTACCCCTGACTGCCAGTCTGGGACAGTCAAACTCATAAATAGAAAATAAACTGACAACACCATGGCTAAAAATGAAAAGGACAAACAGACAAACAATAGTACACATGACACAACATAGAAAACTAAAGAATAAGCAATTTACATGAACCCCACCAAACACTAGGGGTGAAAACTAAAGTGTTCTGCTGAAATTTAGCTCTGAGGGGGGGGGGGGGGGGGGGGGGCAGGGGTAAGGGAGACAGGGGGTAGGAGAAAGGAGAGGAAGGCTGGGAGAAAGGAGAAAAAATAAAATATCTCTCCTTTTGAAAAAATTTCTAATATTTCAAGAAAAAATATCTCAAAAGGAGATGTTTTATTCTAATGGGAGAAAGAAGAACGGGGGTAGGAGAAAGGAAAAGAGGGATGGGAGAAGGGAGAAGGGTATCCCCTGTCCTCCCCTCAGCTCTAGTTAAGTCATTGACATATTTTGAGAATTTTAATGGAAAGGTTACTTGTGTGATATATGTGCTTAATTATTACATGCACCATGCTGTCAGACAGGAATTTTCAATGTCATCTCAGACAGCTACATGTATATAAGAATTATTTATGGAATGGACATCCAAGTTATGAGTGATATAAATAAATAAATAAATAAGGTGTTTTCCAGAGAACAGATGAATGAACTAGCAGCAGAAAATGCAAAATCCCAATTGATACCATGTCCAAACTGCAGTCGTACCTTTGCTCCTGATCGTTTGGATGTTCACCTGAGGGCCTGCAAATCAAAGACAGGTAAAGGAGGTGGAAAAACAACAGAGCCGTCACAACCCTCCACTAAAGTGAGTAAATGATATATGATGCAGGTATAAATTACATCATATTCATGCAATTATATATATATATATATATAAAAAAACGTTTCTTCTGATTGAATATTATGTTATAGCAGGTTCTTAGGACACTTTCAAAAACTTCACTATTTAAAATAAAAAAATCAAAAAAATCAATATGTGATAAAATGTTAAAATTCACATTAAAATTACCAGCATCATAAAACGATATGTGTCTTTGTATAGAGGACATTTCAATAATACATGTAGCACCATCTTCAATACTATTATTACAATAAAAAGATGTTCTTTTGTGTAATTCTTTTCTTTCATATCTACATATTCCATTTGTATTCTAAGGGGAGCAACTCCAAATCTAAATTTAGCAAAAGCACTCCTTAATTAAGGTGGCAAATAACATTTTAAGTAAGGTTTCAATAATCATATTTAAATAACTAATATGTTCTTAATTTATTACCTTGAGCATAAACCGATACTCTATTACTCCAATCTATTTGATATTATCAAACATTATACTAAGTCAAAACAAGTTCAATTTTCAATTCCACTAGTCACAATTTATTTAGTGAAATGGTCAAACTTGGCATTACATTTTTGTATAATCATGATAATTATTCCACTGTATCTGATAACATACAGGATCATTTTTTTTTTGAATTGAGTGCTCCTTTCATAACTTCATCTTTAACTTACATTTTTAACAGAATAATAGATACAAGTACATTACCAGTGTTCTGAAGAATGCAAGAGTAATCCCTGAGCTTTTTGAAAATGGGGGAAAATTCATGGCAACCAATTATAGACCAATTTCTGTACTTCCTGTTTTATCAAAACTTTTAGAAAAGCATGTTTCAAAACATTAGTATGGCCAGTGGCTGATTTACCAGGGGGCACAGGGGGTATGTGTCCCAAACTCATAAGTGAAAAGATATATATTTTTTGTAAAATAAAAAATGTGAAAAGTTAAGATGGCTTTTTCTCAATATCGCAAAAATTAAAATCACATTTTAGTCAAAATTGACAAAATCGCGATAACGAATGCACACAATAATTTCTAAATTAACAGTATGTGTTTTTTTTGTTCAAATTATATCAAAAGGTTCTAGATGTTTCAGGTGGTCAGCCCTAGCACAAAAGGCCACAAACATCTATGTATTTTTTAACTTAGTCTTCTGATTTTTTTACAGGCACCTGTGATAAGAAGACCACCAACAATGGTTTGTTATTTATGTGGTCGTGAATTTGGCTCCAAGTCCATAAGTATACATGAACCCCAGTGTCTAGAAAAGTGGAAAATCGAGAACAATAAACTTCCAAAGCATCAACAAAGACCACCACCTAAAAAACCTGAGATTCAACATGTAACAGGTAATTTGATTCAACCTCTAATTAAGCTTACCTCTATTAGGTATGAGAGTAAAATGCATTTGAGAACAAAACTAGGATGAAGCCACCTCTCAGTGCTAAATCTATTTACACAAAAATATAATTCTTGAAAAACCTTCCATGTCTATTTAGATATTCTCAAAAGAGCTTTGAAAAATTCATTATATCTAAGAGCTAATTTTCACAAGTAAGCATATCCACTAGGGTTAATTTGATACCCTAAGACTGACTTATGATTTGAAACTCCTGATTTCATGACCATTTACACATTTTTAATTGCTGAACCTGCCTTATACATTTGTAACAAATCACTAGCTATGGGGTTAAATTGAAGGTCACATGAATATGGATTCAATGAGGTCGAATTATCAATAATGTTTCTTTAAGCCTATTTTAATAAAATTTAACTAAAATGACTACTAAAAGTGAATTATTATTTCACTATATCACTTTGATCAGTGATTGAACCAAAAAAATATACTTCTATTTATTATTATACCCCACTTTGAACCCCCATCCATCCATCCATCCATCCATCAAAATTATTCATGGGACGGAACTGTCAGCCTTTCCGTCCCATGAATAATTTTAATCACATTTTTCTCAGGAACTACAATACAAGGCTTTCTGAAATTTGGTTTCAGGGTTACTATATGTCAGCTATATAGTGTGATGTTTTTCATATTAATCACTTGACAACTTCCTGTTTACTGAACAATTGCATCATTTTACACCTGATAGCCAAGTTGAAAATTTTCGTCATATTTTTTTCAGGAACTACAATACAAATATTTCTGAAATTTGGTTTCAGGATTAACACAAGTCAGCTTTACCATGTGATGCTTTTTCAGATTCATCATTCATCATAAACTTTCTGTTTAACTAACACTCACATATTTTTACACTATTAAAATTATCCCCTTACAGCCAGCACTGTTGCTTGCAGTTTCACTTGTTTTTATACGCCCGTCAAAGTTTTGACGGGACGTATTATGGTATACAAATGTCCGGTGTCTGTCTGTCCAGCCGTCTGTCCGGCATAAACATGTCACATTGTAACTTGAGAACGACTTATCCAAATTTCATGAAACTTAATATAGTTGTTTCTTATGATGGTCAAATGATCTGTATACTTTTTGGTGAAAATAAGATTTAAACTTTTTGAGTTACGGCACTTTATAACTAAAACAGGGGTGTGTTTTTTTCACATGTCGCACTGTATCTCAAAAACGATTCTTGATTATGACTTAAAACTTTAAACACTTCTTAGTTATATTAATTCCAATATCTGTATACTTTTTGGAGTTGATTCAAAATTTCATTTTTGAGTTATTGAGTATTTTGTAAAAAAGGAGGAGGTTTTTTTTACATGTCGCGCCATATCTCAAAAACTATTTATGATTATTGCTTAAAACTTTACACATGTCTTTGTTATATTAATCTAAAGATCTGTATACTTTTTGGTGATGATTCAAAATTTAATTTTTGAGTTATTGAGTATTTTGTAAAATAGGGGGAGGTTTTTTTTTACATGTTGTGCCGTATCTCAAAAACGATTTAAGATTATTGCTTAAAATTTTACACACTTCTTTGTTCTATTTATGTAAAGATCTGTATACTTTTTGGTGATTATTCAAAATTTTATTTTTGAGTTATTGAGTATTTTGTAAAACAGGGGAGGTTTTTTTACATGTCGTGCCGTATCTCAAAAATAAGTTATGATTATTGCTTGAAACTTTACACACTTCTTTTAATATTAATCTAAAGATCTGTATACTTTTTGGTTTTGATTCAAAATTTTATTTTGGTAATATTTAGTTTTTTGTAAAAAAAAAACAGGGTGGGGGGTTTCACATGTCCCGCCGTGTCTCTAAAACAATATATGGTTATTGCTTAAAACTTACTCAGAAACTATTTATGATTATTGCATAAGACTTCCACATAAGACGTCGGGCGTATCATGCGCTCATGGCGCAGCTGTTTATTTTATATCTTGTACATGGTCCGATTACTCATTTATCGTCTTATGATTTTAGTTGTCCACGAATATAGTCCCTAGTGTGAATAGTGTGTTGCTTGCCAATTTTAGCTCACATGGCCTAAAGGGCCAAGTGAGCTTTTCTCATCACATGGCGTCCGACGTCCATCGTCTGTCATTCTTAACTTATACAAAAATCTTCTCCTTGGAAACTACTGGGCCAAATTTAAACAAACTTAGCCACAACCATCATTCAGGTATTTAGTTTTATAATTGTGTCAGATAACCTGGCCAACCAACCAAGATGGCCACCATGGCTAAAAATAGAACATAGAGGTAAAATGTAGATTTTGGCTTATATCTCTAAAACCAAAGCTTTTAGATCAAATCGGAGATGGTTGATAAATTGTCAGGTTTAGATCTAACTGTCCTGGAATTTTCAGACGAATCGGACAACCTGTTGTTGGGTTGCTGCCCTTGAATTGGTAATTTTAAGGAAATTTTGCAGTTATTGGTTATTTCATGTATCTTAAATATTTTTATAGATAGAGATAAATTGTAAATTACAATAATGTTCAGCAAAGTAAGATCTACGAATAAGTATACAAGACCAAAATGAGCAATTGACCCCTTAGGAAGTTGTTGTCCTTTATAGTAATTTTTCAACTATTTTTGAAAATTTTTGTATTCTTGCAACTCTTCTCTGAAACATCTGAAACAAATTTAACCCAACTTGATCTCAATCATTATTGGGGTATCTAGTTAAAAGTGTCCAATGAACCCACCTGCCAACCAACATAGCTGACATAGCTAAAAATAGAATATAGGGGTAAATTATGCAGTTTTTGCTTATATCTCTGAAACTTAAAAGCATTTAGAGCAAATTTGTCACAGACAATAATGTTCATCAAATAGATATATTTGTCCTGAAATTTACAGACGAGTCTGACAAACTGTTGTTAGGTTGCTGCTCCTGAATTAGTAATTTTAAGGAAATATTGTTGTTCCTGAAACAACTGAGACAAATTTAACCAAACCTGGCCTTAAGTTTTTAAACATGTGTCCGATGACCCTGCCTGCCAACTAATATGGCAAACATGGCTTAAAATAGAACATCTATAGGGGGAAAACGCAGTTTTTAACTTGTACATCTGAAACTAGAGCAAAAGTATAATGGTTGCATTATTTCATGCATCAATTGTAAATAAAAATATCATGTGAGCGAACAGGCTCCTTGGAGCCTCTAGTTTTTATACCCTTTCCAAATGTATTTTCATGTTTATTGCCTCAAATAGCAAGTAGGGGGATGAAATTATACTGTAAAAAAATTTGTGTCATAAATTTTAAAGCAAAGTAGTGATTTGGGTCTAGCTAAAAAAGGTTAAAAATTAGCATATGGGAGCTGTCAAAAAATTTCAAGACCCCCTTAACATAGACATGATAGAATTGTCCATATTTTGAGTTAAGAGCCAATGAAGTTTTCTATAATTTTGATATAATTTGTCCCAAAAGTAGTACAACACACTGTAAAAATATTATTGAGAAATAGCAGGTGGGATTTTTTTATTTTCATTTATTGTCTAAAAGAATTGCACTATGAAATAATTGTGTACTGGGACCACATATAGCTAATACCATTTTAAAGACTCCATATAAATTCAATAATGATCAGTAAAGCAGGTAGATATTTCAACAAGTATACTGTTGTTGTCAGTTTAACCCAAATTATTCATGCTCTTATCATAATGTCTGCCATCTGACCAAATATTGTTTTCATTGTAAACTACAGAAGAAAGAATTACAACTAGGTTATCTTCTGGAATGATAGGAACAATTATATTGTATGTTTTTTTTTCAGGGAAAGGGTCATATGATGTAGATGCATTTAATCAGGCTGCATATGACAGTGCTCAGTCTCAGCTGTTAGCATGTGAGAATTGTGGTCGTACATTTAATCCAGATCGACTTCCTGTGCATCAAAGAAGCTGTAAACCAAAACCAAAACCAGAATGAAACAGAAAAAGGTAAGTTTTTTTTAGCTCACCTGGCCCAAAGGTTAAAATCTCATCTCCAATGTGAACACTGAGCTTATGTTTCAGAAACTTTTACTCATGCATCTCTCATTTATTAACTACTGATGTAGGATAATCATTCAATGTCGATTAACACTTAATATCCCTATAGTAACTGCAAAACGCTAATGAATATTCAATAGATCAGTTAATTACCTGTTACCAATTTGGCCATAGAAAAAAAGAGATGTATTCAGGAAAGACTTGCAGTGTTCTGAATGACTACAGAGGTTGTCCAATATATACTAAGTGTTCACGCAAAAAAGAATGTCTAATATTGGAGTGAAATTCAGATGAATGTTTTATATTGATACGAAATTGAGTATGATTTGTACTATTTGTAAAGCAGCACCAGCAAATGAATATGAAGTTATTCTCCATGATAACTAAAAAAAAGATATTTAGTTCAAATGCATATAAAAGAGTTGAATAGATATTTACAATCCACTTTAACAGTTTAATAGATTGTTTGAAATTTAACTACTAGTATTTAAAGTAGATTTAGGAATTTTATTTGCGTGAACCCCTCAATATATATTGGCGAGTTCTGGATGTGTCTATGGGCCACTTGATATCTCTCGGCTGTAACAATTCAATAAAGAGTTGATAATATGACGGAAACTCAATATAAAGATATGATAGATTAAATATTAAATGCATCCATATTATAAAGCAAACTAAGTGCTTAAATTGATATTGTATTTGGTTTGTGCATTTTGGATTGTCATCTGGTTTGTACAAACTGGGATTTGCAATAGGTTTAGGAGAAAAATGATGTACAATCCCAAGTAACAAATGGAATAGTAGATCTTTAAAATGTATATTCAAATAGTAGCTACACGTTTCTATTCGCAATTATCCAACATTACTTTCAACTGACTTGTGCAAGAATGTACACACTATTACCTATTTTTAATAAAGGTAGTTTAACTTCATCATTATTTCCTTCTATTCACAGCCAATTATTTAATTTCAAATGGAAACAACAATTCAGCAACAATCTTTTTAGTGACCAGTCAGCAGTCTAAGTTCATGTATTGCTTTCTTTTTTTTTTTTTTAAAGAAAGCAACTTGTTTATTAACTTAAGGTTCATATGGAGCCTTTGGCTAAAATGGCTGCATTTTTACCTCAAATTTTACACGTGAGTACAGACAAACCTACGCATCTAGGAAAATTTTAAAACATAGCATGCCCTAGATAAATAATTTTCTAGTGCATTGTATGTTTTAATAAATTTAAAACTTAAATGGGTTTTGCAGTGCACATGCTTTGCCTTAAAACTTTTCCAGATGCACAGGTTTGTCTGAAAATTTTAAGGTGAAAATGCAGTGGTTTTAGACGAAGGGTCCATCATTTGAATATTGATATTCTTTTTAAGACCCGGCTGTCTGTCCGTCCATACATTCCAAAGTTGGCTTCCTTTCTCTTACTTAAGTTATCCTCTACCAAATATTATGAAACATATACACAATGGTTATTAGCACAATATACAGATCAAGCTTGA
This sequence comes from Mytilus edulis, assembly GCF_963676685.1. Taxonomy (NCBI): domain Eukaryota; kingdom Metazoa; phylum Mollusca; class Bivalvia; order Mytilida; family Mytilidae; genus Mytilus; species Mytilus edulis. The sequence goes on from NC_092347.1 coordinate 50,705,932, forward strand.
ATTATGGTGCCATCAATCTTACTGTTATGCCCTTTACAAATGCAAACAAATGCTAAATTTTTAAGTTTTTCCCCCTAAAAAAATCAATCAAGTATAATTTTTAAGATTGGAGTTATCTTCCATTGTCCATGATTATAGTTGAATCAACTACAATCAATGCTTAGACAATGCAATGTTTAATTTTGCCTTCCACTGATAAATTTGAGCAATTTTTACCCTTCATTTCTAAAATGTTTGAAAGTCTTATTTAAAAATTGGAGTTTTTTTCTTTGTCCAGAATGGTTGTTGAATCAACTACAACCAATGCATTATACATGTACAATGCAATATATATTCAATTTTACTTCCAATGATAAATTAAAGCAATATTTACCATTCGGTGCTTACAAGCACTTTGATTGCCGTTCTGGGGTTATGCCCCTTTACAAATAAAAAAAAAATCTATATAAATTTTTCGTTTCCATTGAGTTTTCTCAACTAAATGTAATGATTTGTATATATATAATGATATTTACCCAATACTTAAATTAAGCGCAATTTTTGGAAGCTTCACTTTTACAGTTCTTGAGTTATGTTCCTTTATAGCATTAAATGATAGCAGGGGCATCATCTGTGTCCCTATGGACATATTCCCCATTTATTTTTTTATCATTCATTTTTTACACTTTACATAGATCACTAGAGGGAATTTGGAGATAAGGGTTACCCTAGGTAGAACTTGAAAAAAAAAAAATTACGTTTGAATAAGTGAAAAGTTGTCATTTTGAAATACGAATTCATGTTTGCTTAAATCAAATACATGGAACAGTTTCTCGATATTATAGAATCTTTTGTGACTTCATGTTGCTTTTTAAAATGATTGATTTACTTTTAACTTGATAATAAAATTTTACAAATGTAAAATGTATTTCAATACAAAAACTTTGCAAATATAAATGGTAATTTAATACATTACATTGATAAATGCATATAATTGAAAAAAAGGCAGATGTGGTATGATTGCTTTTGAGACAACTCTTCACAAGAGACCATGTGACACAGAAATTAACAACTATATGTCCCAGTACAATGAGCAAACCCCACACTACATAGTCAGCTTACATTTCTATTCATTATTTTGTACATAAATTAGTCCGTTAGTTTCCCAATTTGAATTGTTAAAGATTTGTCATTTCTGGCCCTTTTTAGAGCTGACTATGTTATATGGGCTTTGCTCATGCATATTTAATGCATGGTTTTGTCAAAGTAATTGTAATATAATGCAAACTAAATTACAATGTTGTTTGTCCCATGCCTGATGTGCATGCTAAAGATTTTCAATTTTGAGAAATTATTGTGTTTCATATGTGGATGCATTTAATTATACAAAGTTTTGTAATATTGTTTTAGGTTTGGAGAACTTATGGTGAAGCATAATTTGAAATATGAAAGCAGAGAATTGCCAGTTCAAATCAGTACTATTGCACACGGTGACAGCTTATGTTAGATCTACAGTTATTAAGCAGATTGTATCATAACTTGCCTCAATTGTATTCTTGAAAACCTTGATGTTAAAAAAATCATAGTGTCCTTTTGCCACATAACACCACAGAATAGTATAATATTCAGCTTTTGATTACTTCTACAGTATTGCACAATGTATTGCATTTCATTATAGAAATTTCATTATAGAAATAGATAGACCCAACAGTTGAAGTTTTATGACTAAACGAATTTCCAAAAATGTACAGAACTGAACTAAATATTATGGAGATCTATATCAAATTGAACTTTTCTAACCATTGTGAATGCCTCTATCTATACTTTCATAAATTATTTATTTATGTTATTGTATTGAAATATGTATAATTATCTCTATACCTTATTTGTAATTTGGTTTGTGAGAATAAAGATATTTGTGACCAAGAAAAAGCAGCTTCATTTTATTGTTTAGGACTTTAATATAAAATTTGCAATTTTGATATTTTAGACTTAATTCTCTGTGTTTTATAATTCATTGTATTTTATATTTTTCGTTTCTATTTATGAAGACAGGACTTATCAACATGCTTTGATATGCATTTAATTCTCAGTTTGACATTGAGTGACAGGTTTTACTTTGTTAGCTGATTAGTGACATTTTACCTTATTCATAATTATATGTTTTTAAATAACATAATCAGATTAGTAAATTTTTACTTAATTCTTCAAGTTCTAAAAATAGTTTTTTTTTGTCAGTGAACAATGTTACTTAAATTAATTGTTATTTGTTATGTTTATTCTTGTCATTTCAATTATGTATAAATACTTGCTTATAAGTTTGATAATCAAGATTTGGACTCAGGACTTTACACTGAACACAGTCCATCTGTAATAAAAGTATTTCCATGCTGAATTATTGGTTTATTCATCGCTAGTTCCATGGTGTCAGTAGTTAGTTTTCACCAGAGTTTCAGTCCCAGATTTCTTATTGCTACTCAGAGCAATCGTTCGTTTTGTGATCAGGTTTTGATAAGGAATGTTATTTTGCATTTGATGATGTGGTCGTATTTATCATGTTTATAGATCGGTTAAAAAACCAAAACTAATTTACATAATGGAAATTTAGGCGATAGCATTACATCAGAATGACCACAAGGTCATCCACTGTAAAAATTACAAAATATATGATAGAACATTTAAATTACTTTACAAAATACAGAATACATTTGTATTAAACTAGAATCATATTATTCTATGAATGTAGAATTACGTCCCTTCTAATAAATATACAAACTTATATCCCATGAATATTAGCATATAAAATCATAATTTCCTAATCACAGGGTCCTTTTATTAAGCATTACAAAATTTAAAATAACTATTCACACTTCCATACCAATGCACAACAGTCATCTTCATAAATGGTTCTTCATAAATAGTTATACCAATGCATAACATGCATCTTCATCAAAGTCCAGATTGTGACCATAGAGAGATAAGTTATAGCTACCACATTAAGAAGTGTTGGGTATGTGTAATTACACCTTTCATGAGAAAACTATCTTATACGTTCAGGTATTTCACATCCCATCTTTTATGGTAATATTCTTTACAAAGCACAAAAATGTCAGTATTCACCCCAAAAGCTAACTAAACATTTAAACAAACTTATCAAGAAGGGATATAATTACGATACTGTTGTCAGGTCATTAAAGATTGCATATTTTGACTTAAATAGTGATTCACTTATAGGGTCTTTGCATCGGAACACATTTATTCTAAAACCAGTTGTTGGCATGACACGGGTTGTGTTCTTCTCATATATTTTATGATGGTATAATACTAAACCCCTATAACAGGAGGGATTGTGCTTGATATTCATATGATGAAGACATAATCTTTTAATCAGTTTAATTGAGGTCTGGAGCTGGCATGTCAGTAAATAAACTCATCAAAGATACCAGGACTAAATTTTGTATATACGCCAGACGCGCATTTCGTCTACAAAAGACTCATCAGTGACGCTCGAATCCAAAAAAGTTAAAAATGCCAAATAAAGTACAAAGTTGAAGAGCATTGAGGACCAAAATTCCTAAAAGTTTTGCCAAATACAGCTAAGGTAATCTATGCCTGAGGTAGAAAAAGCCTTAGTATTTCAAATAAAGTAAGAAGTTGAAGAGCAACTGCTTGTAGTCTTTTGTTATTTATGTATTATTGTCATTTTGTTCTGACATCAGACTCTGACTTGTCTTAAACTGAGTTTTACTATGTGTATTGTTGTGCTTTTGGTTTTTTCTGAATTGGCTAGAGGTATAGGAGGAGGGTTAAAATCTAAAAAAACATGTTTAACCCCGCCGCATTTTTGCACCTGTCCCAAGTCAGGAGCCTCTGGCCTTTGTTAATCTTGTATGATTTTTAATTTTAGAAAATTTAGAAAAAGATTTGGATTATGTTTGTAAATCCATGACATACAGAAAAAGAAGGAAACTGCCCCGATTTCAACCAACAAATCAAGCCAAATTTAACAGAATTCTGGTTAATATTGGTGTTGTAGCAAACAGGAGGATTTTGAAAATAATAACTCGGTTTTCAGTGTTATTTGTCTTATTGTTTGTCATCCTTGTTTTATCTGTTCCCGGGTTTTGTCTTTTGTTCATTGATTGCCTTCTGTATTCTCTCAGTGTTGCATTTCTTTTGTTATTTGGTAAATTGTTTTAAACTTTATCATGAGTTTTATTTTTATTTAAGAATTTTTAGCTAATTTATTCAACCTTATTACTTTAAATTGTAACCTCCAAGTTAGGAGCTACTTGTAATTGAAATATTATAAAAACTTACTTGACATAGGTATATCAATGATTATCAGCCCCCTCTTTAATAACTTAATTTGAAGGAAAAAAAACACACATAATTAACAAGTATAAAAGATTGAAATTCTACAAGCCGAAATACCCAAAAATACAACCAAGGTATATATATTAGTTCTGGCTCGGTCACGCATACAGAAAGTAGTACATATTTTAGATAAAATGTAGGGTCTAAAAGTGTAGTTCCTATGAGTAGCTGTAACTTTGTACAAAAGTAAAAGAAAATGGGTAATTAATTGATATCAATTGAAAGGCTCCACGTCTTAGATAAATGCTTTAAATTGCATAGTGGTTTTATTCCAGAAAACACATTTGAAGCAAGTGCGTGTCTGCATTTCTATATAATTCTGGTGTGGGTTTTTTCTCTCTCAGAAAAATACAAAAACAGCAAATGTTGAAATTTCTGATCCAATAGTTTTATTTTGCATTGATAGTTGCCACTGAACGTTAAGCAAAAAAAAAATCAAATCAATCCAATACACTTAATGCAAAGAAACACTGGCAGTACTCATTGTCTATCCGATTTATACGAAAACTTTTGTAAGCCATTAGTGCACACAAATTAAGTGCTGCATAAATAAAAGGAGATGATATGTAGTTGTCAATGTGACAGAAACCCAACGTCAGAAATAACCAAAAACTTTTTAGGGAGACGTGTAATCTGCACAAGTTGTATATATACAAGTTTATCGTTTTCTGTTTAGTATTAAATTTATATTAGATGCATTTTGTTACATCTCGTGATCAATTTTATTTGGCAATCGCCAATGGCAGTCAGCAGGGTTTAAGAACATCAGTTGTTCGACCTGTTAGTCAAATGCGTTTTGTGTAAATATGCTTTTTCACTTTTTTTGTCTTCGGAAAAATGTTGTTTGTGCTGTATTTAGATTCTTCTACAATGAAATTTGTTTTACAGCACACGTATAAAAATTGCGGTTTTTATCCAACGCAATCATAGGTTTGAACGTCGTTTACAATTTATATATACTAACTCGTCTAATCATTAACCCAACATTGTTAGATCTGTATATTTGCCTTTGGAAATTTTTGGTTCTTCCCTCGCCGGGATTCGAACCCGTGCTACTGAGATATCGTGACACTAAATCGCCTGCCCTGTAACCGTCCCGCTCGACCACACGACCACCTGTGCTTCATAAAAGTGAAGCTTTCGGAGGCCGGGTGTTACCTTTCCACGTCAGTTTAAATCTAGCGTCGTACTACAGTACATGGTATATAAGGCATGGAGATGATATGTTTACAGATCAGCTAAATTATCTATAGTAAAGAATCCTACAAATTAATGGAAGATACAGTCACAGGAAATAATTATATTTATAAGTACGTCTGAGCCAGTGACAACTCTACAACAGATTTAACCATCGGATCACCAGCAGTGATGGTGATACATGGCTGTGTACATTATGTATATACAACTCGTATAAACATCAAACCAACAATGTTAGATCTTTTTGGTTCTTCCCTCGCCGGGATTCGAACCCATGCTACTGAGATACCGTAACATCAAATCGCCTGCACTGTAGCCGTCCCGCTTTTCTTTATTAAAATAAATCATTAGATATAATACATATTAAAACTGGTAAAACTAATCAAATATAAACAACATTAATCAATATGCATACAGTAATACAAACGATGTAGTTTGTCACCTACATATCATACATTTACAAATCAAAAACTAAGACATCATCTGTTTCTTGTACAATTGGATTATCTTTTAGAAAGTTCTTTTCAAAAACATTACTCTTGTTATTTTGCTTACACAGGTATACATAAAAATATGTTACATAATGTTTCAATGTATATTAGAACAGTTTTGTCAAATGTACATTTTTCTGTCCATTTTTCAGTAAATTTCTTCTTCGAAAGATACAGAACCTAGCTACTGACAATACAAAATTCACACCTTTCATTTTCCATCTAAGTCGATTTAATAAAAACATTTCACTATGTACTAAATTTATTTTATCAGAGTCACAATTTTCAAATATTTTACATAGTAAAGTAGACAAATAATCACGAGTATTCTAGTTCATCACAGTTTATGAATACATGTCTAATATCTTAATTTTTTTTATGACATTCATCACACAATTCAGAATCAGACAGCCCAATTTTCTTTAATTTCACATTATGCATTATTTTATAATCCAACTCTATCATTTTTGAAGGCTTTCAAAACACATAAACATGTTTCCAAATTTTACACAATTCCGCTTCATCTAAAGCATATAATTTTTTCCATATAATTGGCCCAATAGGCTCTTCAATTATGTCTTCTAACACACATTGATATAATTTTTTAAAATTACAGGACTTCAAATCACAAGGTACATTTTTTATCAATACAGATATATCTATTGTTCTATCAATATTTCTGTGGTGTACATTATTGTCAATAGTATTCTTCCATTCATCTGGTATAATAGATAATTAACACTGATACATATCAATTACATATTGAATATTTACATAATCACATACAATATCAATCATATCTACAATTGCATTTTTGGTAAAAACCCAGTCTTAACCTCATAACAAATATCTTTGATAGTCACAATACGAGTTAGTATGAAATCATACCAAATAACAGTTTTATCATATAAAACAATTTTTGGATTATAGAACAAAGGTTGATCATATATATTTTCAACAGTTAACTGGAAATCTAGCTTACAATCCTAGGGAGTACAAAGCTTGACACATTTCTTGATAAACCATAGAAATACATTTTAATTCACAATTTGGTATTTTTGTATACAATATTTCTAATCGTAATTGCATACCATATATTTTGGACACAAAATATTTGAATATTTAATTTCCGTAACATATGAAACTGATCATCAATTAGTCTACCTATATATTTCAACCTAAATGCATACATTTTACATTTGATAGCAGACATCTGTAACCCACCTTTACATTTTTCATCAACTATAGAACTATATTTAACTAAATGGGATCTATTATCCCATATACAATTTACACATACTCTTTTAATTTCTATATATGCCCACTCTGGCATAGATGTAACAAATAATGCATACCAAAATCTTGACAACATTAAAGTATTTACAACAGTGACTTTTCCTTGTAAAGTTAGTTGTCTCTGTAACCACATGTTCAGAAGACTTCTAACTTTCTTTATTTTATTTTTCCAATTCATTTCATCACACAGTGTTTTTTTAGGACCAATATAAACCCCAAGTAACTGTATAGCATCTTTACAAACTTGTAAGCCAAATTGCTGTGTTTCTTCATCTGATAACTCTCCATAACCTACACATAAAATTTCTGACTTCGGTTTATTAAGTTTAGCTCCAGTAGCCTTACTGTATAAATCAAATTCTTTAAAAACTTCTGGTATAGATTTTTTATTACATAAAGATAATGTAGTATCATCTGCATGCTGATAACTTAATCCCTCTTTATCACAATAAGGGCCTTTTTACTTTTGATTTTCTCATTTTTAACAATTCTACAATGTAAAGGTTCAGCAGCAAGAACATATAATAACAATGCACTTATTGGTCAGTCTTGTCTAATACCATTTTTAATATGAAAATAGTTTGTCAAAAATCAGTCAGGGGACGACCATTTGATATTCTTGGCGGGGGGGGGGGGGGCGGGAGGGGGCAGGAGGATTTGTTTTGGATCGGTTATTTATTTTTGTAAACTAAGAAGACAGATTATCTATTTTCTGCACTATTGAAGCCAGATTTTCCATTTTCATTAAAGCGTGGGACTGAATATTTATTTTCACAACGTCATGTATATCTATAATATTCGAAAACGTACAATTTTTAAATATTTGTTTATTATAAATAATACATGTATAGTCAAGTCATTATGTACCATTTTATCATAATTAATGATCATCCTCTGCAGAAATGAATCTTCTTTATTCCCAACTGCATATACATGTATTGCATACACACACAGTATCACAGTTTGGTTTTAACTAGGCTCTTTTAAAAGTATTGGCAAACATGCTTTTGGTCTTTTGTGGATAGTTGTCTCATTGGCAATCATACCACATCTTCTTTTTTATATTCGCTGAGCGCAGCGAGGCAAATTATTTTTGGAAGGGTTTTCGAACCGCTGAAGGTCCAAGAAGCTTTAGAACAAATGATGCAAAATCATGCTTTCTGCGTGTTCTCCAGATACTTTCTTAATCTGAAAATGCAAGTTCTGTTTTAATAATTTTTTGACAATATTTTGGTTTCAAAGCAAAATGTATAGATTCAATGTAAGACTTAAGTTTCTAGGGACAACACTGACCAGAAGACCAATATGCATGATAAAGCAAACATATAATTCATATAGTTATTAAAGTCTGTGGCTGCTGTTTTTTTAAAATCATGATCAAGTTAATAACAAAATTACTAAATTAAAAAATGAATGCAATACTAACAGAATACAGAAGGTCAATCAATGAACAACCAATAAGTAAGAAACATTGATCCCCAAAAATTAAGGGCTACGTCTGAGGGAGACCAGAACCTGGTTTCTTGCAATGCACTCACTGTGAACACAATTTGATATAGAGACAAGCGTTTGGTTTTGAAATTTCCTATACATGAGGCATTTGCCTCACTGTAGTTACGGCCTTGTAATAATAAAAGTGGGGTAAGTGTTCCTGAGACAATATACCTCAAGTTAAAAAAAAATTAATTCAGACATTTCAAGTATTTTTAAGCAATATTAAGTAATACTTATTATTAAAAGATTTGGGAAGTGTTTCCATATTTTTTTTTTTGAAAAAAGATGAATTTATGGAGAATCTGGTGCCATCTTATACTTTCAATTAGACCTGCTGAGTTATTTATTTTCAATACATTGCAAGTCAGGTGATTTATTTTCAAACTACCACAGAACAAACCATTTATTTTTTTGATTATCAAGGCTGAGTTATATATTTTCAAAATCCTCCTGCACCCCCCCCCCCCTAGAATATCAAATGATCGTCCCCTTACATTTTACAGCACTATTTATACCATTATAAAATATTTCAATCCATTTTTCAAATCTATCACCAAATCCATATTTTCTTAACACATATAACAAATATTTATGACTCTGTCAAATGCTTTTTCCTGATCTTATTTCATTATATACCCTTCATGTTCATTTTTTTCAATAAGTTCTATAATACTTCTTACATTTGCAATATTATTTGATATATCCCTACCAATAATACAACATGTTTGATCATTAGATACAATCTTAGGTAACACTACCTGGATTCGAGCGTCACTGATGAGTCTTTTGCAGACGAAACGCACGTCTGGCGTATTTACAAAATTTAGTCCTGGTATCTATGATGAGTTTATTTACTACCACTGGGTCGATGCCACTGCTGGTGGAGATTTATTTCCCCGAGGGTATCACTAGCCCAGTAGTCAACACTTTTGTGCTGACATGAATTATCATTGATATGGTTATATTTATAAATAAACTGTTTACAAAATTTTGAATTTTTGAAATACTAAGGCTTTTCTACCTTAGGCATATATTACCTTAGCTGTATTTGGCAAAACTTTTAGGAATTTTGGTCCTCAATGCTCTTCAACTTCGTACTTTATTTGGCATTTTTAACTTTTTTTGGATTCGAACGTCACTGATGAGTCTTTTGTAGACGAAATGCGCGTCTGGCGTATATACAAAATCTAGTCCTGGTATCTATGATGAGTTTATTTAAATCTATTTGCCATTATCCTGGCTAATAATAATCAACCTGTAGTAATGAGATAGGTCTATAATTTTTCAAAGCCTTTTTATCACCTTTATATATAAGACTAATCACTCCACATTTCATAGATCTGCCTAAAACACCTTCTTTTTCAATAACATTAAACAAATCAAATAAAACATTTCTAAGTTCATTATAAAATTGACAGTAAAACTCAACTGTGAGTCCATCAGATCCTGGACTTTTATTTTTTGACATTTGATTTATAGCTTTAAAAATTTCTTCATTTGAAATATCAGCATCACAAAAGTTAAAATCATTGTCATATATTTTTGTATCTACACTATCTAGCAATTCAGACATTTTATCATAATCTGTATCTACACATGAGTACAATTCCTTATAAAATTCATATTGTAAATCTAAAAATACCTTCAGTAGCATAAACTGATTCATTATTTTCATTTAGTCATTCTTTTATAGAACTATTCTCTTGTATATATTTCTCCAAATTTAAAAAAAGACTTTGTACATTTATCTGACTCAACAGCCCAAATAGCTTTTGATCTTAGTACTGCACCTCTACATTTTTCTAATTCAGATGCTGACAACTCAAGTTTCAAACATTCTAACTTAGCTACATCAATATCTACACCACAAGCAGCTTTTTCACATAAAAAATTGATCTGCCTTTCTAATCTATAAAATCTCTTCTGTTTTCTTTTGCCATTTTAGAAGAAAAAAATTGAAAATATCTCTTTATTTGTATTTAAGATTATTCCACCAAATCATTAAATCTTTATTATATAATTCATTTTCTTTTTCATCAGAAATAATTTCTTTTACTCTCCTTACATATTCTTCATTACATAATAATGTATTATTGAGGACCCACAATCCAGGACCTCTTTCAATATTACTACAGTTAAAATTCATAATTACAATTGAATGATCACTTTAACTGGTAGTATTATAATATACATTCTGAACATAAGAAGATTACAAGAAAATAATCAATTCTACTTTGTTGTAATTTTCCCTTATAAATTCTTTTCCATGAAAATATTCTAGAACTTTTATTTCTAGTACGCCATACATCATACAAATTGTTATTTTCAATCAAGTCACATAATTTTTTACGTGGTTCATAAATAACATGATTTACCACCTCTATCTAACATTAATAGAGAAATATTAAAATCCCCACCGATTATCAAGTTATCTTCTAACTTTTCCGTATACTTTTTAACTAAGTTAAAAAAGATATTTCTTTCAGCATTAACATTTGGAGCATACAATGAAATTACATTAAACAATTGTCCATCTTCTTCATATGTTATATGGATAAATCTGCCATCAGAGTCTTTATATACACATTTTATCTTACTTTTAAGATAATTATTCACTAAAACAGCCACACCCCTTCTACCATGTAAACTGTTACTACAATATATATCACCCTCATATAGGTGTTTAACACTATTTACATAAGCATCATCCCAAAATGTTTCTTTTAATAATATCATACTAAATTTTCTATCATGAATAATTCTTATAAAATTCTCAAAATAAGTTACATTCTTTAAAACATTACAATTAAAAGAACAAATTACCACCATTGCAAAAAAAAAAAAAAAACATCTTGCATAAACTAATCCATTTTTTTTTTACTGTCAACCAAATTTCTTACATGTTTACCACAAAAATTAGGAGTAGGTTTTAAAATAGATCTCCTTTCAAGTTTTCTATGTTTTTTCTTAATTTATCTAGCTATTTTTGCACTGATAAATTTATTTTGGGTGTCATTTTCACCATCAGAACAGATAGAAGACTCATTTTCATTTGCACCTTCCATGGAGACTTCTTCGTCACAAACGAAGGTGCTTTCATCATTAGAGCAACACTGCTCAATTTCAATTTCATTTTCACTCTCCCCAGTGACAATATTGTCCCCAGGAGGAGCGTCATTACTAGCTATTTTTAACTTTTTGCCATCACAAGAATCCTTGTCTAAATTGATGTTTTCATTACCATCTTCCTCGTTATCTAGAATCAATAGTTCATCGTCTGTTATCTCATTCTTACTTTCTGTATCACTGTCCATCTTTCTCTTTCTGTTTTCCTCCTGGGGTGGCTTTTTTGTTTATTTTGCACAACATTAACTTCTATCGGAACAGTTGCTTTAGGATCAGCACCGTCAACATCTTCCTCTGACCAAACTTCAGACATATCTTCATAGTTATCAAAGGTACCAGGATTATAATTTAGTACGCCAGACGCGCGTTTCGTCTACATAAGACTCATCAGTGACCATCATTTTCACTGGTAATTTTAACTATTTCCGGACCATTTTCGTCATTCTGTTTGTTGCAAGTACAACGATCGAGTTTCTGTACATTTGTCGCATGTACACACACATGGATATATACGACAATCCTGACACGGACATACACACGGATCACTTTTACAAAAAGCGCAGTTACATATACATGGGTACTTTTCACATTTGCGCATATACATTCTTTTTTTCCGCAAATGTTACATTTGCACATACAAAAATAGAAATCACATATTTTACATTTCTTCTTTTTATGTGCCGGAGGTTGATCTCTTTTTGTATCTGAGCTACTGCCACACACACATAACAACGGTAAATTATGACAATATTCACATTTTCTAGCTTTACATTGTCTCTTTGAATGTCCATATTCGCCACACCCGTGACAAACAAAGTACGGACACTGTTTACGCATATGCTCCGGTGACAAACACTCCGAGCAGACCTTCATCTGGTTGTTATGTAAAAGCCGAAAATATTTCGTATCTGAGCCGATTTTGAAAGGTATTGTCCATGGCAAAGCGAACATACCTTTCGGAAATTTGCATTTCATAAATCTAGTCCCGTCTGCTACCTGCGTTCCGGGTATTGATTGTCTGTATATAGGAGAAACAAAATAGCCGTCCTGCTAGACCACATGACCACCTGGGCTTCATAAAAACGAAGCTTTCGGTGGCCGGGTGTTACCTTTCCACGTCAGTTTTAATCTAGCGTCGTACTACAGCACATGGTATATAAGGCATGGAGATGTTATTTTTACAGATCAGCTAAGTTATCTATAGTAAAGGATCCTACAAATTAATGTAAAATACAGTCACAGAAAATAATTATATTTATAAGTACGTCTGAGCCAGTGACAACTCTACAACAGATTTATCCATCGGATCACCAGCAGTGATGGTGATACATGACTGTGAATATACAACTCGTCTAAACAACAATGTTAGATCTGTAAATTTCGCATTTTTTTTGTTCTTCCCTCGCCGGGATTCGAACCCATGCTACTGCTACTATCGTGGCACCACATATATATATATATATACGTCAGTGAGTCAGTGACAACTCTACAACAGATTTATCCATAGGATCAAACTATATAATATATATATATCCGGATATGGTGTATAAAATTTTTTCCACCTCATGTTTGCGATTTACCATCTTTTCGCAAGTTTATTGTTTTCCGTTTGGTATTAAAATTATTAATTAAGATCCATGTAACATCTGGTGATCAATTAATTTGGCAATCGCCAATGGCAGTCAGCAGGGTTTAAGGACATCAGTTGTTCGACCTACTAGTCAAATGCGTTTTGTTAAAATATACTTTTCACTATTGGTCTTTTGGAAAATGTTGTTTGTGCTGTATTTAGACCCCTCTACCAAGAAATTTGTTTTACATGCACACGTATAAAAATTGCAGTTTTTATTCAACGCAGTTATAGGTTTGAACGTTGTTTTCAATTTAGACTTTTTTTTCTCGTCTAAACATCAACCAAACAATGTTAGATCTGTAAATTTGCTGTCGCAAATTTTTTGTTCTTCCCTCGCCGGGATTCGAACCCATGCTACTGAGATATAACAACATTTTCCAAAAGACAAAAAAAAGTGAAAAAGTATATTTAAACAAAACGCATTTGACTAACAGGTCAAACTGATGTTCTTAAACCCTACTGACTGCCATTGGCGATTGACAAATAAAATTCATCTCGAGATGTAACAAAATGGATCTTAATATAAATTTAATTCTAAACAGAAAACGATAAACTTGTGGCCAAGATGTTATGCCACAAACATAGGGTGTCAATATTTTTTTTGTACACCAGATCTAGATTTCGACAATATATGTCTCTTCAGTGATGTTAGGGATCGAAAAGGTGTGTGAAAAGCCATATAATTTACCCTCAATTTCAGATAGACTCTTGAATTTTAAGAGTCAATATAGGATAAACGGATCATATAAACCGGAGGGAAAATATGATACAAGCCCAAACGAAAAAATATAAACGAGTCTAAATTGAAAACTACGTTCAAACATATATAAATTCAACAGAAACAATCAAAGATCTGCTATTGATACTCAATTATCTAAAGTATTAAAAAAAGGTGGGCCGGGTTACCATTTACATATGATATACGACTTTTAATGACAACTTATCTGACACTTGCTACTCACAAGGAAGCTATTAAACCAAGAGTTCCAAATGGTGAAGTTGAAAACATTCCTTCGTAAATTTTACGGACGCCATCACGAATTGGTTGACCGTTATTGAATAACCGTTTCACATATGATATCGGATATGTTCTTTATGTCTTAATTACAGTACCCTTCCCTTTTCACGAATTAGACTATCACCGGATTGGTCATACGCAACACGACTGGTGCCACATGTGGAGCCGGATCTGCTTACCCTTCCGGAGCTCCTGAGATCACTCCCAGTTTTTGATGGGGTTCGTGTTGCTTAGTCTTAAGTTTTCTATGTTGTGTCTTCTGTACTATCATTTGTCTGTTTGTCTTTTTATTTTTAGTTATGGCGTTGCCAGTTTATTTTTTATTTATGAGTTTAGCTCCCTCTGATATCATCCGTCCCTCTTTTATCTGACGTGGGCTACACACACGTTAAAGAAAATGTATATGAGCTGTTATTCTAAAGCTTATTTAAAAGGTTAACATCCCCCTTCATCGTACATCATAATTGGGACAGGAAAAGGACTACTAGCATCGAAGATTTCAATCTGTAGCCTCAACATACATGCTGGCTTCATTCAGTCCCGTTTAGGGCTTTGATACTATCAGACCTAGCTCAGAAAACTTAAATGTATAGATTATTCAATGAAAAAGGTATGCTATATATGAAAAATTTGCAAAATGTTTGTTTGTTTTTACGAAAAAGCCCTATTAAAAACTTAAAGTATGGTTGAATCGATGTTTTTTGGGGACTATTAGATGTTATCTGTGCACTTTACAATGTTGAGCTGTACCTGTTTCATTTAACATAAGATCTGTCTTTTCTTCTGTAGGATGGTAAGTGGTTCAAATATAAGCCTGTTGAGACTAAAATTGCATGCAAGTGAAAATTGTATCAGCCAATGCTGTCTGCAAAAAAAAAAATGTCGAATGCAAGAGTCTTTTTGTCTGTTTGTCTTTTTCATTTTTAGCCATGGAGTTGTCAGTTTATTTTCGATTTATGATCATTTATGAGTTTGACTTTCCCTCTGTTATCTTTCGTCCCTCTTAAATTACTTTTATGTTCACCTTTTTCCATTCATTTGGTACACAATCTAAAAAACTATTATATTGCTGTCTAAGTTTATTACAATCTACATTTTCATTAACATTTTTAATTATTTCTTTAATAAAAGGTAAAAACCTGGAACCATTTCGTATCTACTTGTTTCAATTGGGTATTTCCAGCTAATAAAAACTGTTTTCAAAATATGCATTTGCCATTTATCTTAATCGATTCATGGACAAAAATCGGTGGATTAAAGATATCAACCAATCGTACTAATATCAATATCAATATAGTTTTAAAATATTGCATATATCATATATTCTAAAACAACCCTAAAATTTGATTTTAGCTATAATGAAAAGGTTATATAACGAATAGTGATGGTTTTTGTTTGTGTTATTACAATACATTCAACACTTTGTATTTAATATATGACATGTTAATAGATGTTACCATCTATAGTCAAGTTGTCGCTTTGCATCTAAAAGGTACTCAAGTGAGATTGTATAATTATGTACTTTTGCAATCCAACCATATTCGCTGATCTTTTTGTCGCTTCATTGAAAATATCTAGACCACACATCAAAACAAATAAGCAGCATAGTTTTTCAGGCGTATTTGAAAAAAAATCTCGAGTGGAAAAATATTAACATCTCTTATGTTCGAAAATTTAAATTTGATAAATTTTGAAGAAGGAGAATGTAGCTAAGCGAATGTATACAGTGATGACAGAAAGAACAAAACTATTTTTATGTTGTATCCTCGGTGGGATTTGAACCCACGAACAATGTGAAGAGTTTGGTACATAAAAGTTAAAGTCCACAATAATGACCTCAATGAATTTATATACAAAGCACTTTACAATGTCTTTTGTACCTGTTTCATTTTACATAATATCTTTCTTTTCTCCTGAAGGAAAACAAATGGTTCAAATATAAGCCTGTTGAGACTAAAATTGCATGTAATTTTTTCACTAAAAAGTGAAAAATCTTTGTATCAGATCATACTGTCTGCAAAAATTGTTGAATGCAAGAGTCTTTTTGTGATCAGATTTATTGTATCATTGCACCTGAGTATAGAAATGATAAAAAAAAGACACATTTTTTTTAATTTCTTATAGCTTCAATGTGCAATTTTAAATGTAAATATATGCTACGGACTAGATTGATCCCAAATTATTTTCAGTCTTACTTGGCCTAAAGCACTTTTAAACTAATATGATATGTTATTTGCCACATGTCTTACCATTTATAGTACATTAAATACATATGCAAGGATTATTTATAACCAAAAAGCTCCTCAAATTTAGAATTGCTGGCAAATATTACATCTTCATGGTATGCACCCCTTCATTTGAAAACCTTAGTTTTTTGGCACAGGCTCATATAAATTTGACTTTTGAATAATTAATGTAAGTCTGATAAATCAAATTAATGAGTACTCTGTTGCTTTTAATACATAATATATTATATGTCAAGGCAATCAAAAAGTATTATTTGGCAATATTTTAATTGTTTAAGCCAAAAATGTTGATGGTTGATTTTTTTCAAAATTCAACACTCAAAGTTGAATATGAAATTTATCATATTGTCTATAATATATATCCTATTGTCATAAAACTTTGTAAGCAGGTAAGCAGTCTCATGTTTTACTAAGCTTAATTTGGTCATACCAAGTTTTATAAAGATTGATCAACTTTGTCTATCCTATTAGGTCCGAAACCACAATTGTCGTCCCTTGATTTTCGTTGTCGAATATAGTCCCTAGTGTGGATAGTGTGTTACTTGCCAATAACTTTTATATCCTTTCCGAATTTATTTCTCAATGTTGTATGCCTAACATAGTAAGAAGGGGTCGGAAATGACACGTTAAAAAAAATGGGTCATTAATTTTAAAGTAGTGATTTGGTCCAGCTGAAAAAGGTTAAAAATTAGTACTTCGGAAGCTGTAAAAAGATTTCAAGACCCCTTAAGGTGTAACACGACTAATTCGGGCCCGGCCAGAAAGCACATACCAGAAAGTAGTACATATTTAACACAAAATAGTTCCTACGCATGAGTGTAACTTTCAAAATATGTAGGATATTTAGGTGTTTTTTGTATCAAATGAAAGCTGAAATTATGGTGGTCATTGTAGAACACTTTTGATCTTTTAATTTTGAATGTTAGAAAAACTGCACGAAATTTTAAAAAGAGGGCACATTTTGTCTGCTTTTGTCAGATCTGAAGAACCTATGTTAGGACATCCGAAGTTCCGGGAACCAGTATAAGCCATTAAAGATATGTTGATTTAATTGTACATAAAACTAGACACTTGAGTATACAATATCAGTACCTTTTAGATACGAAGCAACAATTTAACTATAGATGGTAACATTTATTTAAATGTCATATATATCAAATACAAAGTGGAGAATGTATTCCAGATAGCGAACAGTTAACAACATTTTCACTCCTATATTCTAATTCCCGTCAACAACAACAACAAAAAAAGTCACCATTCGTTATATAAACATTTGACTAACTAAAATCAATTTCAAAGGTTGCAAAATGCGTTTACGAATAAATGATATAGTTAGCAACATGATAGGTATGTCCTCGTAGCGCAGGGGATAGCGCGCCGGACTTCTAATCCGGAGGTCGTGGGTTCGAATCCCACCGAGGATGCAAAACAAAATATTTTTGTTCGTTCCGTCATCACTGTATACATCCACTTAGCTATCTACATTCTCCTTCTTCAAAATTGATCAATGTGAATTTTCAAACATAAGAGATGTGAATATTTTTCCACTCGAGATTTTTTTTTCTTCAAAAAACGCCTGAAAAACTTATGCTGCTTTTTTGTTTTAATTGTAAATTTTGTCGTCTAGATATTTTCAATGAAACGACAAAAAAAAAAATCAAAAAATCAGCGAATATGGTTGGATTGTAAAAGTACATCATTATACAACATGTACAATCTCACTTGAGAACCTTTTAGATACCAAGCGATAACTTGTTACATGTCGTATATCAAATACAAAGTGGTGAATGTATTCTAGACAACGAACGGTTAATAATAACACACACACAAAAACCATCACTATTTATTATGTATTATATAAACATTTCACTATAGCTTTAATCAAATTTAAGGCTTGTTTTAGAATAAATGATATAGTTGACAACTTGATAGGGATGTCCGCGTAGTGCAAGGGATAGCGCGCTGGACTTTTGAGCCAGAGTTCGTCGGTTCGAATCCCACCGAGGATGCTAAATATATATTCTTTTGTTCTTTCTGTCATCACTGTATGCTACTAACTACATTGTCCTTCTTCAAAATTGATCAAATTCAAAAAATTTCGACCACAAAAGAAGTGAATGTGTTTCCACTCGAGAGCGGTTGGGTTTTTTTTCAAATACGCCTGAAAAACTATGCTGAAGTTATTTGTTTGTTTGTAAAATTTGTCGTCTAGACATGAATGCTAGATATTTTCAATGATGTGACAAAAAGATCAGCGGATATGGTTGGATCGTAAAACTAGACACTTGAGTATACAATATCAGTACCTTTTAGATACGAAGCAACAATTTAACTATAGATGGTAACATTTATTTAAATGTCATATATATCAAATACAAAGTGGAGAATGTATTCCAGATAGCGAACAGTTAACAACATTTTCACTCCTATATTCTAATTCCCGTCAACAACAACAACAAAAAAAGTCACCATTCGTTATATAAACATTTGACTAACTAAAATCAATTTCAAAGGTTGCAAAATGCGTTTACGAATAAATGATATAGTTAGCAACATGATAGGTATGTCCTCGTAGCGCAGGGGATAGCGCGCCGGACTTCTAATCCGGAGGTCGTGGGTTCGAATCCCACCGAGGATGCAAAACAAAATATTTTTGTTCGTTCCGTCATCACTGTATACATCCACTTAGCTATCTACATTCTCCTTCTTCAAAATTGATCAATGTGAATTTTCAAACATAAGAGATGTGAATATTTTTCCACTCGAGATTTTTTTTTCTTCAAAAAACGCCTGAAAAACTTATGCTGCTTTTTTGTTTTAATTGTAAATTTTGTCGTCTAGATATTTTCAATGAAACGACAAAAAAAAAAATCAAAAAATCAGCGAATATGGTTGGATTGTAAAAGTACATCATTATACAACATGTACAATCTCACTTGAGAACCTTTTAGATACCAAGCGATAACTTGTTACATGTCGTATATCAAATACAAAGTGGTGAATGTATTCTAGACAACGAACGGTTAATAATAACACACACACAAAAACCATCACTATTTATTATGTATTATATAAACATTTCACTATAGCTTTAATCAAATTTAAGGCTTGTTTTAGAATAAATGATATAGTTGACAACTTGATAGGGATGTCCGCGTAGTGCAAGGGATAGCGCGCTGGACTTTTGAGCCAGAGTTCGTCGGTTCGAATCCCACCGAGGATGCTAAATATATATTCTTTTGTTCTTTCTGTCATCACTGTATGCTACTAACTACATTGTCCTTCTTCAAAATTGATCAAATTCAAAAAATTTCGACCACAAAAGAAGTGAATGTGTTTCCACTCGAGAGCGGTTGGGTTTTTTTTCAAATACGCCTGAAAAACTATGCTGAAGTTATTTGTTTGTTTGTAAAATTTGTCGTCTAGACATGAATGCTAGATATTTTCAATGATGTGACAAAAAGATCAGCGGATATGGTTGGATCGTAAAACTAGACACTTGAGTATACAATATCAGTACCTTTTAGATACGAAGCAACAATTTAACTATAGATGGTAACATTTATTTAAATGTCATATATATCAAATACAAAGTGGAGAATGTATTCCAGATAGCGAACAGTTAACAACATTTTCACTCCTATATTCTAATTCCCGTCAACAACAACAACAAAAAAAGTCACCATTCGTTATATAAACATTTGACTAACTAAAATCAATTTCAAAGGTTGCAAAATGCGTTTACGAATAAATGATATAGTTAGCAACATGATAGGTATGTCCTCGTAGCGCAGGGGATAGCGCGCCGGACTTCTAATCCGGAGGTCGTGGGTTCGAATCCCACCGAGGATGCAAAACAAAATATTTTTGTTCGTTCCGTCATCACTGTATACATCCACTTAGCTATCTACATTCTCCTTCTTCAAAATTGATCAATGTGAATTTTCAAACATAAGAGATGTGAATATTTTTCCACTCGAGATTTTTTTTTCTTCAAAAAACGCCTGAAAAACTTATGCTGCTTTTTTGTTTTAATTGTAAATTTTGTCGTCTAGATATTTTCAATGAAACGACAAAAAAAAAAATCAAAAAATCAGCGAATATGGTTGGATTGTAAAAGTACATCATTATACAACATGTACAATCTCACTTGAGAACCTTTTAGATACCAAGCGATAACTTGTTACATGTCGTATATCAAATACAAAGTGGTGAATGTATTCTAGACAACGAACGGTTAATAATAACACACACACAAAAACCATCACTATTTATTATGTATTATATAAACATTTCACTATAGCTTTAATCAAATTTAAGGCTTGTTTTAGAATAAATGATATAGTTGACAACTTGATAGGGATGTCCGCGTAGTGCAAGGGATAGCGCGCTGGACTTTTGAGCCAGAGTTCGTCGGTTCGAATCCCACCGAGGATGCTAAATATATATTCTTTTGTTCTTTCTGTCATCACTGTATGCTACTAACTACATTGTCCTTCTTCAAAATTGATCAAATTCAAAAAATTTCGACCACAAAAGAAGTGAATGTGTTTCCACTCGAGAGCGGTTGGGTTTTTTTTCAAATACGCCTGAAAAACTATGCTGAAGTTATTTGTTTGTTTGTAAAATTTGTCGTCTAGACATGAATGCTAGATATTTTCAATGATGTGACAAAAAGATCAGCGGATATGGTTGGATCGTAAAACTAGACACTTGAGTATACAATATCAGTACCTTTTAGATACGAAGCAACAATTTAACTATAGATGGTAACATTTATTTAAATGTCATATATATCAAATACAAAGTGGAGAATGTATTCCAGATAGCGAACAGTTAACAACATTTTCACTCCTATATTCTAATTCCCGTCAACAACAACAACAAAAAAAGTCACCATTCGTTATATAAACATTTGACTAACTAAAATCAATTTCAAAGGTTGCAAAATGCGTTTACGAATAAATGATATAGTTAGCAACATGATAGGTATGTCCTCGTAGCGCAGGGGATAGCGCGCCGGACTTCTAATCCGGAGGTCGTGGGTTCGAATCCCACCGAGGATGCAAAACAAAATATTTTTGTTCGTTCCGTCATCACTGTATACATCCACTTAGCTATCTACATTCTCCTTCTTCAAAATTGATCAATGTGAATTTTCAAACATAAGAGATGTGAATATTTTTCCACTCGAGATTTTTTTTTCTTCAAAAAACGCCTGAAAAACTTATGCTGCTTTTTTGTTTTAATTGTAAATTTTGTCGTCTAGATATTTTCAATGAAACGACAAAAAAAAAAAATCAAAAAATCAGCGAATATGGTTGGATTGTAAAAGTACATCATTATACAACATGTACAATCTCACTTGAGAACCTTTTAGATACCAAGCGATAACTTGTTACATGTCGTATATCAAATACAAAGTGGTGAATGTATTCTAGACAACGAACGGTTAATAATAACACACACACAAAAACCATCACTATTTATTATGTATTATATAAACATTTCACTATAGCTTTAATCAAATTTAAGGCTTGTTTTAGAATAAATGATATAGTTGACAACTTGATAGGGATGTCCGCGTAGTGCAAGGGATAGCGCGCTGGACTTTTGAGCCAGAGTTCGTCGGTTCGAATCCCACCGAGGATGCTAAATATATATTCTTTTGTTCTTTCTGTCATCACTGTATGCTACTAACTACATTGTCCTTCTTCAAAATTGATCAAATTCAAAAAATTTCGACCACAAAAGAAGTGAATGTGTTTCCACTCGAGAGCGGTTGGGTTTTTTTTCAAATACGCCTGAAAAACTATGCTGAAGTTATTTGTTTGTTTGTAAAATTTGTCGTCTAGACATGAATGCTAGATATTTTCAATGATGTGACAAAAAGATCAGCGGATATGGTTGGATCGTAAAACTAGACACTTGAGTATACAATATCAGTACCTTTTATACTCATATGCGGTAAAGCTTAGCGAAAGGTATTGCGACGTAATCACTCAAACAAACTTTATTAGATTAACTCTTTAAGGAACGATCGTTTTCATTGGTCAATTCAAACCATCGACCTCACACCTGCGAAAATAGAACACACGTACTATAACGTTGAATGGACTGATCAATATTCACGTAGCTGGTCAAGGTCGTTTAAAGCTTCCATCGTCGTATTTGCGTACATGATTGTGTTCTTGATTAAGCAATCACAATTCTAGCTTTTATAAATGTGCATTTGAAATTCATTGGTTTTATAATTTTCTGCAATTGATAGTAAAATTTTAAACTTTAAAATCTTAACAGTTTTCACATCGAAATATTTAATTCAAATTTGTCCTCTGGATCAAGGGACGACATCAAAAGTTCAATGAAAAACTAAAAAAAAACTCAATCCACATATTTTTTTTCATGGACTCCCCCCACAAGTTGCTCATCCTGCCTTTTCTTTCACTCAATAGACTCGATGAATTAGCGTTGTACTTGAAAAATGAAACCGTACTTTTCTACAAACATTTTTCATATTCTTTGACAAGCTTTAGGTATTCGACACAGGATAGTGATTTTTT
The DNA here is from genome assembly GCF_963676685.1 of Mytilus edulis. Lineage (NCBI taxonomy): Eukaryota > Metazoa > Mollusca > Bivalvia > Mytilida > Mytilidae > Mytilus > Mytilus edulis. The sequence continues at coordinate 50,729,352 of NC_092347.1, forward strand.
TCTGATTCCGTTTACTTGAGAAAAAAAATTCCGAAATTGTAAGTAAATTCATAATATGTAACCAACCATGCTTTGTTAAAAAAAAACGCAGATGGCAAACCATGGCACAGGGGAATTAAATATAGTTTATAAACTCCAACGATATACTTCATGAGGTTTTGCTATTCTCAGTTGAAAAACGAACGTAAATTGTATATAATAATTGTAAATATGTACATGTAAATAGAAACAATGAGTTTTTAAAAAAAAGTGTTTATTCATAAAATGTTTTGATAAAAAGGTGAGTTTCTTCTTGTACATGCATTTAGTCATCCTTAATTTCTTGATATTTTGTTTATCAGTTTATCATACATGTTTCGTTTTGTATTTAATGTCTTTAATTTTAAATACGAATACATACTACAATTACTTTAGCGAATAGTTTAACAATGTTATGCAGCTCTATTCTTACAGTATAAAATTAAAAAATAAATGTTCATCCATTTAAAATCGAAAACAGTACATTTATATTTAAAATAGAAGATGTGGTATGATTGCCCTTCTGACCCCTTCTGTCCGGTGGGCGTCCGTTTTTTACAGATGTGTTCTTAAAAAGTGGACACATCTTAACTGCGGGATAATACCTTATATACTATAAATACATATATAAAAGAAGATGTGGTATGATTGCCAATGAGACAACTCTCCACAAAAGAACAAAATAACACAGAAATTAACAACTATAATAGATCACCGTACGGCTTTCAATAATGAGCAAAGCCCATACCGCAAAGTCAGCCATAAAAGGCCCCGAAATGACAATGTAAAATAATTCAAACGAGAATTGTTCCTTGTAAACTACGACATTTCTCACAAGTATTAAATTATTGTTTTGTTCAACACATGCAAAAGAACTGAATAATCTTCGCCGATGTAACTTTTCAATTTATTACAACAACATGCCTTCACTGAATTCATTCAGGTGCAGAAATGATACGATTAAAGTTATTTTGTTTCTATTTTGGGGGACAATTTCCTCCGTTTATGGTACGCTTAGCTACTGTGTGTATGTTTTATAGCATGAAAATAATAAAAGAGGAATGTCAGTGCAACCCATCATTAATTATTGTAATGGATCCTTATTATAAGTGACTACGACATTGTTAGGATTATAACCTATCGTCAGTATGAAAGAAATTAAAAGTGGTTCATATATTCATTTGTATAAAAGCGGCACATGCATTTTATTTTATCCTTATATTTCTCATTATGCGGTACACGATAATTGAGTTGCTGCATGCATAAAAAACTTAGAATATTTACTGAATACAAAATATCAGTACAATATTTCGACCCCACTATTTGAAGTTAACAAAAGATTTATTTAATTCTTTTGACCAAAGGTTTGTAAATTAAACAAATCCTCGTTTTTACGTTCGTAGTAACATAGTACATTCCATTGTCGGTCACCTGTGTCAATTCACGTGCACACTGACTACATTGTTTT